>NC_044931.1:10908107-10908658 GCF_003576645.1 Ipomoea triloba | reverse complement strand
ACAAGAAAGGAGAATGGAGAGGAGGCTTTGTGAATAACATTGGATTTTGTTCACCATTCCAGGCCGAGGCATGGGCTCTACTAAGAGGAATACAACTTGCAGTACAGCAGGGCTGCAGAAATGTGATTTTTGAATGTGACTCGAAAGAGATAGTTGAATTCATGAACAAAAGCACTAGATCAACCACAGCTGCGCATAACATCCTGACAGCATGCAAGAAGGAACTCTTCAAAATAGAAGTGTGGAAGGTGGCATGGGTTCCTCGTGAACAAAACGGCACTGCTGATAAGCTAGCTGCATTGGCTAATACATTCAACAGAGGATTACACATCTTAGACGAACCTCCCCAAGAGATTAGAGGGATATTGGAGGATGAGGCTGCCAGCCTCCCTTGTTGGGGTTTCCTTTATATTAGTAGCTAAGATGTTGAAATACTGTATTGAACTTCTACGGGTATCCCCCTTCCAGACTAATATAAAAAATATATACACGAAACATAAACTAGTATATATATATGCACATAGAAAATTAGAAATGCACAAAAAAAAAAA
>NC_044931.1:10906671-10907107 GCF_003576645.1 Ipomoea triloba | reverse complement strand
TAACCAAAACACCAACCTTATGACTTCTTTCTCCCACTCCCTTTTCAGGGAGGCACGGTTGACCGAGTGCCGGCTCCATTTTCAGGACTCCGGCCGAACCAAAACACCAACCTTATGACTTCTTTCTCACAGTCCCTTTTTAGGGTGGCACGGTTGACCGAGTGCCGACTCCATTTTCAAGACTCCGTCTAACCAAAACACCAAACTTATGACCTCTTTCTCGCACACTCTTTTCAGGGAGGCACGGTTGATCGAGTGCCGACTCCATTGTTAGGACTCCGGCCTAACCAAAACACCAACCTTATGACTTCTTTCTCACAGTCCCTTTTTAGGGTGGCACGGTTGACCGAGTGCCGACTCCATTTTCAAGACTCCGTCTAACCAAAACACCAAACTTATGACCTCTTTCTCGCACACTCTTTTCAGGGAGGCACGG
>NC_044931.1:10902379-10906196 GCF_003576645.1 Ipomoea triloba | reverse complement strand
GCCTAACCAAAACACCAACCTTATGACTTCTTTCTCGCACTCCCTTTTCAGGGAGGCACGGTTGACCGAGTGCGGACACCATTTTCAGGACTCCGGCCTAACCAAAACACGAACCTTATGACTTCTTTCTCGCACTCCCTTTTCAGGGAGGCACGGTTGACCGAGTGCCGACTCCATTTTCAGGACACCGCCTAACCAAAACACCAAACTTATGACCTCTTTCTCGCACTCCCTTTTCAGGGAGGCACGGTTGACCGAGTGCCGACTCCATTTTCAGGACACCGCCTAACCAAAACACCAAACTTATGACCTCTTTCTCGCACTCCCTTTTCAGGGAGGCACGGTTGACCGAGTGCCGACTCCATTTTCAGGACACCGCCTAACCAAAACACCAAACTTATGACCTCTTTCTCGCACTCCCTTTTCAGGGAGGCACGGTTGACCGAGTGCCGACTCCATTTTCAGGACACCGCCTAACCAAAACACCAAACTTATGACCTCTTTCTCGCACTCCCTTTTCAGGGAGGCACGGTTGACCGAGTGCCGACTCCATTTTCAGGACACCGCCTAACCAAAACACCAAACTTATGACCTCTTTCTCGCACTCCCTTTTCAGGGAGGCACGGTTGACCGAGTGCCGACTCCATTTTCAGGACACCGCCTAACCAAAACACCAAACTTATGACCTCTTTCTCGCACTCCCTTTTCAGGGAGGCACGGTTGACCGAGTGCCGACTCCATTTTCAGGACACCGCCTAACCAAAACACCAAACTTATGACCTCTTTCTCGCACTCCCTTTTCAGGGAGGCACGGTTGACCGAGTGCCGACTCCATTTTCAGGACACCGCCTAACCAAAACACCAAACTTATGACCTCTTTCTCGCACTCCCTTTTCAGGGAGGCACGGTTGACCGAGTGCCGACTCCATTTTCAGGACACCGCCTAACCAAAACACCAAACTTATGACCTCTTTCTCGCACTCCCTTTTCAGGGAGGCACGGTTGACCGAGTGCCGACTCCATTTTCAGGACACCGCCTAACCAAAACACCAAACTTATGACCTCTTTCTCGCACTCCCTTTTCAGGGAGGCACGGTTGACCGAGTGCCGACTCCATTTTCAGGACACCGCCTAACCAAAACACCAAACTTATGACCTCTTTCTCGCACTCCCTTTTCAGGGAGGCACGGTTGACCGAGTGCCGACTCCATTTTCAGGACACCGCCTAACCAAAACACCAAACTTATGACCTCTTTCTCGCACTCCCTTTTCAGGGAGGCACGGTTGACCGAGTGCCGACTCCATTTTCAGGACACCGCCTAACCAAAACACCAAACTTATGACCTCTTTCTCGCACTCCCTTTTCAGGGAGGCACGGTTGACCGAGTGCCGACTCCATTTTCAGGACACCGCCTAACCAAAACACCAAACTTATGACCTCTTTCTCGCACTCCCTTTTCAGGGAGGCACGGTTGACCGAGTGCCGACTCCATTTTCAGGACACCGCCTAACCAAAACACCAAACTTATGACCTCTTTCTCGCACTCCCTTTTCAGGGAGGCACGGTTGACCGAGTGCCGACTCCATTTTCAGGACACCGCCTAACCAAAACACCAAACTTATGACCTCTTTCTCGCACTCCCTTTTCAGGGAGGCACGGTTGACCGAGTGCCGACTCCATTTTCAGGACACCGCCTAACCAAAACACCAAACTTATGACCTCTTTCTCGCACTCCCTTTTCAGGGAGGCACGGTTGACCGAGTGCCGACTCCATTTTCAGGACACCGCCTAACCAAAACACCAAACTTATGACCTCTTTCTCGCACTCCCTTTTCAGGGAGGCACGGTTGACCGAGTGCCGACTCCATTTTCAGGACACCGCCTAACCAAAACACCAAACTTATGACCTCTTTCTCGCACTCCCTTTTCAGGGAGGCACGGTTGACCGAGTGCCGACTCCATTTTCAGGACACCGCCTAACCAAAACACCAAACTTATGACCTCTTTCTCGCACTCCCTTTTCAGGGAGGCACGGTTGACCGAGTGCCGACTCCATTTTCAGGACACCGCCTAACCAAAACACCAAACTTATGACCTCTTTCTCGCACTCCCTTTTCAGGGAGGCACGGTTGACCGAGTGCCGACTCCATTTTCAGGACACCGCCTAACCAAAACACCAAACTTATGACCTCTTTCTCGCACTCCCTTTTCAGGGAGGCACGGTTGACCGAGTGCCGACTCCATTTTCAGGACACCGCCTAACCAAAACACCAAACTTATGACCTCTTTCTCGCACTCCCTTTTCAGGGAGGCACGGTTGACCGAGTGCCGACTCCATTTTCAGGACACCGCCTAACCAAAACACCAAACTTATGACCTCTTTCTCGCACTCCCTTTTCAGGGAGGCACGGTTGACCGAGTGCCGACTCCATTTTCAGGACACCGCCTAACCAAAACACCAAACTTATGACCTCTTTCTCGCACTCCCTTTTCAGGGAGGCACGGTTGACCGAGTGCCGACTCCATTTTCAGGACACCGCCTAACCAAAACACCAAACTTATGACCTCTTTCTCGCACTCCCTTTTCAGGGAGGCACGGTTGACCGAGTGCCGACTCCATTTTCAGGACACCGCCTAACCAAAACACCAAACTTATGACCTCTTTCTCGCACTCCCTTTTCAGGGAGGCACGGTTGACCGAGTGCCGACTCCATTTTCAGGACACCGCCTAACCAAAACACCAAACTTATGACCTCTTTCTCGCACTCCCTTTTCAGGGAGGCACGGTTGACCGAGTGCCGACTCCATTTTCAAGACTCCGGCCTAACCAAAACACCAACCTTATGACTTCTTTCTCCCACTCCCTTTTCAGGGAGGCACGGTTGAGCGAGTGCCGACTCCATTTTCAAGACTCCGGCCTAACCAAAACACCAACCTTATGACTTCTTTCTCGCACTCCCTTTTCAGGGAGGCACGGTTGACCGAGTGCGGACTCCATTTTCAGGACTCAGGCCTAACCATAACACCAACCTTATGACTTCTTTCTCGCACTCCCTTTTCAGGGAGGCACGGTTGACCGAGTGCGGACTCCATTTTCAGGACTCAGGCCTAACCATAACACCAACCTTATGACTTCTTTCTCGCACTCCCTTTTCAGGGAGGCACGGTTGACCGAGTGCGGACTCCATTTTCAGGACTCAGGCCTAACCATAACACCAACCTTATGACTTCTTTCTCGCACTCCCTTTTCAGGGAGGCACGGTTGACCGAGTGCGGACTCCATTTTCAGGACTCCGGCCTAACCATAACACCAACCTTATGACTTCTTTCTCGCACTCCCTTTTTAGGGAGGCACGGTTGACCGAGTGTCGACACCATTTTCAGGACTCCGGCCTAACCAAAACACCAACCTTATGACTTCTTTCTCGCACTTCCTTTTCAGGGAGGCACGGTTGACCGAGTACCGACTCCATTTTCAAGACTCCAGCTTAACCAAAACACCAACCTTATGACTTCTTTCTCCCACTCCCTTTTCAGGGAGGCACGGTTGACCGAGTGCCGACTCCATTGTTAGGACTCCGGCCTAACCAAAACACCAACCTTATGACTTCTTTCTCGCACTCCCTTTTCAGGGATGCACGGTTGACCGAGTGCAAACTCCATTTTCAGGACTCCGGCCTAACCAAAACACCAACCTTATGACTTCTTTCTCGCACTCCCTTTTCAGGGAGGCACGGTTGACCGAGTGCCGACACCATTTTCAGGACTCCGGCCTAACCAAAACACGAACCTTATGACTTCTTTCTCGCACTCCCT
>NC_044931.1:10869708-10901379 GCF_003576645.1 Ipomoea triloba | reverse complement strand
CTCAACAACCTCGGGCCGCGGCACTCATGCCTCCCGCAGGTCAAACATCTCAACAACCTCGGGCCACGGCACTCATGCCTCCCGCAGGTCAATCATCACAACAACCTCGGGCCACGGCACTCATGCCTCCTGCAGGTCAAACATCTCAGCAACCTCGGGCCACGGCTCACAAGCCTCCCGCAGGTCAAACATATCAACAACCTCTGGCCACGGCACTCATGCCTCCCGCAGGTCAAACAACTCAACAACCTCGGGCCGCGGCACTCATGCCTCCTGCAGGTCAAACATCTCAACAACCTCGGGCCACGGCTCACAAGCCTCCCGCAGGTCAAACATATCAACAACCTCGGGCCACGGCACTCATGCCTCCCGCAGGTCAAACAACTCAACAACCTCGGGCCGCGGCACTCATGCCTCCCGCAGGTCAAACATCTCAACAACCTCGGGCCACGGCTCACAAACCTCCCGCAGGTCAAACATCTCAACAACCTCGGGCCACGGCACTCATGCCTCCCGCAGGTCAAACAGCTCAACAACCTCGGGCCGCGGCACTCATGCCTCCCGCAGGTCAAACATCTCAACAACCTCGGGCCACGGCTCACAAGCCTCCCGCAGGTCAAACATATCAACAACCTCGGGCCACGGCACTCATGCCTCCCGCAGGTCAAACAACTCAACAACCTCGGGCCGCGGCACTCATGCCTCCCGCAGGTCAAACATCTCAACAACCTCGGGCCACGGCACTCATGCCTCCCGCAGGTCAAACAGCTCAACAACATCGGGCCGCGGCACTCATGCCTCCCGCAGGTCAAACATCTCAACAACCTCGGGCCACGACACTCATGCCTCCCGCAGGTCAAACATCTCAACAACCTCGGGCCACGGCACTCATGCCTCCCGCAGGTCAAACATCTCAACAACCTCGGGCCACGGCACTCATGCCTCCCGCAGGTCAAACATCTCAACAACCTCGGGCCACGGCACTCATGCCTCCCGCAGGTCAAACATCTCAACAACCTCGGGCCACGGCACTCATGCCTCCCGCAGGTCAAACATCTCAACAACCTCGGGCCACGGCACTCATGCCTCCCGCAGGTCAAACATCTCAACAACCTCGGGCCACGGCACTCATGCCTCCCGCAGGTCAAACATCTCAACAACCTCGGGCCACGGCACTCATGCCTCCCGCAGGTCAAACATCTCAACAACCTCGGGCCACGGCACTCATGCCTCCCGCAGGTCAAACATCTCAACAACCTCGGGCCGCGGCACTCATGCCTCCCGCAGGTCAAACATCTCAACAACCTCGGGCCACGGCTCACAAGCCTCCCGCAGGTCAAACATATCAACAACCTCGGGCCACGGCACTCATGCCTCCCGCAGGTCAAACAACTCAACAACCTCGGGCCGCGGCACTC
This sequence comes from Ipomoea triloba, assembly GCF_003576645.1. Lineage (NCBI taxonomy): Eukaryota > Viridiplantae > Streptophyta > Magnoliopsida > Solanales > Convolvulaceae > Ipomoea > Ipomoea triloba. Next base: position 10,899,961 of record NC_044931.1, on the reverse strand, counting down.
ATGCCTCCCGCAGGTCAAACATCTCAACAACCTCGGGCCACGGCACTCATGCCTCCCGCAGGTCAAACATCTCAACAACCTCGGGCCACGGCTCTCATGCCTCCCGCAGGTCAAACATCTCAACAACCTCGGGCCACGGCTCACAAGCCTCCCGCAGGTCAAACATATCAACAACCTCGGGCCACGGCACTCATGCCTCCCGCAGGTCAAACAACTCAACAACCTCGGGCCGCGGCACTCATGCCTCCCGCAGGTCAAACATCTCAACAACCTCGGGCCACGGCACTCATGCCTCCCGCAGGTCAAACATCTCAACAACCTCGGGCCACGGCTCACAAGCCTCCCGCAGGTCAAACATATCAACAACCTCGGGCCACGGCACTCATGCCTCCCGCAGGTCAAACAACTCAACAACCTCGGGCCGCGGCACTCATGCCTCCCGCAGGTCAAACATCTCAACAACCTCGGGCCACGGCTCACAAACCTCCCGCAGGTCAAACATCTCAACAACCTCGGGCCACGGCACTCATGCCTCCCGCAGGTCAAACATCTCAACAACCTCGGGCCACGGCTCTCATGCCTCCCGCAGGTCAAACATCTCAACAACCTCGGGCCACGGCTCACAAGCCTCCCGCAGGTCAAACATATCAACAACCTCGGGCCACGGCACTCATGCCTCCCGCAGGTCAAACAACTCAACAACCTCGGGCCGCGGCACTCATGCCTCCCGCAGGTCAAACATCTCAACAACCTCGGGCCACGGCACTCATGCCTCCCGCAGGTCAAACATCTCAACAACCTCGGGCCACGGCACTCATGCCTCCTGCAGGTCAAACATCTCAACAACCTCGGGCCACGGCTCACAAGCCTCCCGCAGGTCAAACATATCAACAACCTCGGGCCACGGCACTCATGCCTCCCGCAGGTCAAACAACTCAACAACCTCGGGCCGCGGCACTCATGCCTCCCGCAGGTCAAACATCTCAACAACCTCGGGCCACGGCACTCATGCCTCCCGCAGGTCAAACATCTCAACAACCTCGGGCCACGGCACTCATGCCTCCTGCAGGTCAAACATCTCAACAACCTCGGGCCACGGCTCACAAGCCTCCCGCAGGTCAAACATATCAACAACCTCGGGCCACGGCACTCATGCCTCCCGCAGGTCAAACAACTCAACAACCTCGGGCCGCGGCACTCATGCCTCCCGCAGGTCAAACATCTCAACAACCTCGGGCCACGGCACTCATGCCTCCCGCAGGTCAAACATCTCAACAACCTCGGGCCACGGCACTCATGCCTCCTGCAGGTCAAACATCTCAACAACCTCGGGCCACGGCTCACAAGCCTCCCGCAGGTCAAACATATCAACAACCTCGGGCCACGGCACTCATGCCTCCCGCAGGTCAAACAACTCAACAACCTCGGGCCGCGGCACTCATGCCTCCCGCAGGTCAAACATCTCAACAACCTCGGGCCACGGCACTCATGCCTCCCGCAGGTCAAACATCTCAACAACCTCGGGCCACGGCACTCATGCCTCCTGCAGGTCAAACATCTCAACAACCTCGGGCCACGGCTCACAAGCCTCCCGCAGGTCAAACATATCAACAACCTCGGGCCACGGCACTCATGCCTCCCGCAGGTCAAACAACTCAACAACCTCGGGCCGCGGCACTCATGCCTCCCGCAGGTCAAACATCTCAACAACCTCGGGCCACGGCACTCATGCCTCCCGCAGGTCAAACATCTCAACAACCTCGGGCCACGGCACTCATGCCTCCTGCAGGTCAAACATCTCAACAACCTCGGGCCACGGCTCACAAGCCTCCCGCAGGTCAAACATATCAACAACCTCGGGCCACGGCACTCATGCCTCCCGCAGGTCAAACAACTCAACAACCTCGGGCCGCGGCACTCATGCCTCCCGCAGGTCAAACATCTCAACAACCTCGGGCCACGGCACTCATGCCTCCCGCAGGTCAAACATCTCAACAACCTCGGGCCACGGCACTCATGCCTCCTGCAGGTCAAACATCTCAACAACCTCGGGCCACGGCTCACAAGCCTCCCGCAGGTCAAACATATCAACAACCTCGGGCCACGGCACTCATGCCTCCCGCAGGTCAAACAACTCAACAACCTCGGGCCGCGGCACTCATGCCTCCCGCAGGTCAAACATCTCAACAACCTCGGGCCACGGCACTCATGCCTCCCGCAGGTCAAACATCTCAACAACCTCGGGCCACGGCACTCATGCCTCCTGCAGGTCAAACATCTCAACAACCTCGGGCCACGGCTCACAAGCCTCCCGCAGGTCAAACATATCAACAACCTCGGGCCACGGCACTCATGCCTCCCGCAGGTCAAACAACTCAACAACCTCGGGCCGCGGCACTCATGCCTCCCGCAGGTCAAACATCTCAACAACCTCGGGCCACGGCACTCATGCCTCCCGCAGGTCAAACATCTCAACAACCTCGGGCCACGGCACTCATGCCTCCTGCAGGTCAAACATCTCAACAACCTCGGGCCACGGCTCACAAGCCTCCCGCAGGTCAAACATATCAACAACCTCGGGCCACGGCACTCATGCCTCCCGCAGGTCAAACAACTCAACAACCTCGGGCCGCGGCACTCATGCCTCCCGCAGGTCAAACATCTCAACAACCTCGGGCCACGGCACTCATGCCTCCCGCAGGTCAAACATCTCAACAACCTCGGGCCACGGCACTCATGCCTCCTGCAGGTCAAACATCTCAACAACCTCGGGCCACGGCTCACAAGCCTCCCGCAGGTCAAACATATCAACAACCTCGGGCCACGGCACTCATGCCTCCCGCAGGTCAAACAACTCAACAACCTCGGGCCGCGGCACTCATGCCTCCCGCAGGTCAAACATCTCAACAACCTCGGGCCACGGCTCACAAACCTCCCGCAGGTCAAACATCTCAACAACCTCGGGCCACGGCACTCATGCCTCCCGCAGGTCAAACATCTCAACAACCTCGGGCCACGGCACTCATGCCTCCCGCAGGTCAAACATCTCAACAACCTCGGGCCACGGCACTCATGCCTCCCGCAGGTCAAACATCTCAACAACCTCGGGCCACGGCACTCATGCCTCCCGCAGGTCAAACATCTCAACAACCTCGGGCCACGGCACTCATGCCTCCCGCAGGTCAAACATCTCAACAACCTCGGGCCACGGCACTCATGCCTCCCGCAGGTCAAACATCTCAACAACCTCGGGCCACGGCACTCATGCCTCCCGCAGGTCAAACATCTCAACAACCTCGGGCCACGGCACTCATGCCTCCCGCAGGTCAAACATCTCAACAACCTCGGGCCACGGCACTCATGCCTCCCGCAGGTCAAACATCTCAACAACCTCGGGCCACGGCACTCATGCCTCCCGCAGGTCAAACATCTCAACAACCTCGGGCCACGGCACTCATGCCTCCCGCAGGTCAAACATCTCAACAACCTCGGGCCACGGCACTCATGCCTCCCGCAGGTCAAACATCTCAACAACCTCGGGCCACGGCACTCATGCCTCCCGCAGGTCAAACATCTCAACAACCTCGGGCCACGGCACTCATGCCTCCCGCAGGTCAAACATCTCAACAACCTCGGGCCACGGCACTCATGCCTCCCGCAGGTCAAACATCTCAACAACCTCGGGCCACGGCACTCATGCCTCCCGCAGGTCAAACATCTCAACAACCTCGGGCCACGGCACTCATGCCTCCCGCAGGTCAAACATCTCAACAACCTCGGGCCACGGCACTCATGCCTCCCGCAGGTCAAACATCTCAACAACCTCGGGCCACGGCACTCATGCCTCCCGCAGGTCAAACATCTCAACAACCTCGGGCCACGGCACTCATGCCTCCCGCAGGTCAAACATCTCAACAACCTCGGGCCACGGCACTCATGCCTCCCGCAGGTCAAACATCTCAACAACCTCGGGCCACGGCACTCATGCCTCCCGCAGGTCAAACATCTCAACAACCTCGGGCCACGGCACTCATGCCTCCCGCAGGTCAAACATCTCAACAACCTCGGGCCACGGCACTCATGCCTCCCGCAGGTCAAACATCTCAACAACCTCGGGCCACGGCACTCATGCCTCCCGCAGGTCAAACATCTCAACAACCTCGGGCCACGGCACTCATGCCTCCCGCAGGTCAAACATCTCAACAACCTCGGGCCACGGCACTCATGCCTCCCGCAGGTCAAACATCTCAACAACCTCGGGCCACGGCACTCATGCCTCCCGCAGGTCAAACATCTCAACAACCTCGGGCCACGGCACTCATGCCTCCCGCAGGTCAAACATCTCAACAACCTCGGGCCACGGCACTCATGCCTCCCGCAGGTCAAACATCTCAACAACCTCGGGCCACGGCACTCATGCCTCCCGCAGGTCAAACATCTCAACAACCTCGGGCCACGGCACTCATGCCTCCCGCAGGTCAAACATCTCAACAACCTCGGGCCACGGCACTCATGCCTCCCGCAGGTCAAACATCTCAACAACCTCGGGCCACGGCACTCATGCCTCCCGCAGGTCAAACATCTCAACAACCTCGGGCCACGGCACTCATGCCTCCCGCAGGTCAAACATCTCAACAACCTCGGGCCACGGCACTCATGCCTCCCGCAGGTCAAACATCTCAACAACCTCGGGCCACGGCACTCATGCCTCCCGCAGGTCAAACATCTCAACAACCTCGGGCCACGGCACTCATGCCTCCCGCAGGTCAAACATCTCAACAACCTCGGGCCACGGCACTCATGCCTCCCGCAGGTCAAACATCTCAACAACCTCGGGCCACGGCACTCATGCCTCCCGCAGGTCAAACATCTCAACAACCTCGGGCCACGGCACTCATGCCTCCCGCAGGTCAAACATCTCAACAACCTCGGGCCACGGCACTCATGCCTCCCGCAGGTCAAACATCTCAACAACCTCGGGCCACGGCACTCATGCCTCCCGCAGGTCAAACATCTCAACAACCTCGGGCCACGGCACTCATGCCTCCCGCAGGTCAAACATCTCAACAACCTCGGGCCACGGCACTCATGCCTCCCGCAGGTCAAACATCTCAACAACCTCGGGCCACGGCACTCATGCCTCCCGCAGGTCAAACATCTCAACAACCTCGGGCCACGGCACTCATGCCTCCCGCAGGTCAAACATCTCAACAACCTCGGGCCACGGCACTCATGCCTCCCGCAGGTCAAACATCTCAACAACCTCGGGCCACGGCACTCATGCCTCCCGCAGGTCAAACATCTCAACAACCTCGGGCCACGGCACTCATGCCTCCCGCAGGTCAAACATCTCAACAACCTCGGGCCACGGCACTCATGCCTCCCGCAGGTCAAACATCTCAACAACCTCGGGCCACGGCACTCATGCCTCCCGCAGGTCAAACATCTCAACAACCTCGGGCCACGGCACTCATGCCTCCCGCAGGTCAAACATCTCAACAACCTCGGGCCACGGCACTCATGCCTCCCGCAGGTCAAACATCTCAACAACCTCGGGCCACGGCACTCATGCCTCCCGCAGGTCAAACATCTCAACAACCTCGGGCCACGGCACTCATGCCTCCCGCAGGTCAAACATCTCAACAACCTCGGGCCACGGCACTCATGCCTCCCGCAGGTCAAACATCTCAACAACCTCGGGCCACGGCACTCATGCCTCCCGCAGGTCAAACATCTCAACAACCTCGGGCCACGGCACTCATGCCTCCCGCAGGTCAAACATCTCAACAACCTCGGGCCACGGCACTCATGCCTCCCGCAGGTCAAACATCTCAACAACCTCGGGCCACGGCACTCATGCCTCCCGCAGGTCAAACATCTCAACAACCTCGGGCCACGGCACTCATGCCTCCCGCAGGTCAAACATCTCAACAACCTCGGGCCACGGCACTCATGCCTCCCGCAGGTCAAACATCTCAACAACCTCGGGCCACGGCACTCATGCCTCCCGCAGGTCAAACATCTCAACAACCTCGGGCCACGGCACTCATGCCTCCCGCAGGTCAAACATCTCAACAACCTCGGGCCACGGCACTCATGCCTCCCGCAGGTCAAACATCTCAACAACCTCGGGCCACGGCACTCATGCCTCCCGCAGGTCAAACATCTCAACAACCTCGGGCCACGGCACTCATGCCTCCCGCAGGTCAAACATCTCAACAACCTCGGGCCACGGCACTCATGCCTCCCGCAGGTCAAACATCTCAACAACCTCGGGCCACGGCACTCATGCCTCCCGCAGGTCAAACATCTCAACAACCTCGGGCCACGGCACTCATGCCTCCCGCAGGTCAAACATCTCAACAACCTCGGGCCACGGCACTCATGCCTCCCGCAGGTCAAACATCTCAACAACCTCGGGCCACGGCACTCATGCCTCCCGCAGGTCAAACATCTCAACAACCTCGGGCCACGGCACTCATGCCTCCCGCAGGTCAAACATCTCAACAACCTCGGGCCACGGCACTCATGCCTCCCGCAGGTCAAACATCTCAACAACCTCGGGCCACGGCACTCATGCCTCCCGCAGGTCAAACATCTCAACAACCTCGGGCCACGGCACTCATGCCTCCCGCAGGTCAAACATCTCAACAACCTCGGGCCACGGCACTCATGCCTCCCGCAGGTCAAACATCTCAACAACCTCGGGCCACGGCACTCATGCCTCCCGCAGGTCAAACATCTCAACAACCTCGGGCCACGGCACTCATGCCTCCCGCAGGTCAAACATCTCAACAACCTCGGGCCACGGCACTCATGCCTCCCGCAGGTCAAACATCTCAACAACCTCGGGCCACGGCACTCATGCCTCCCGCAGGTCAAACATCTCAACAACCTCGGGCCACGGCACTCATGCCTCCCGCAGGTCAAACATCTCAACAACCTCGGGCCACGGCTCTCATGCCTCCCGCAGGTCAAACATCTCAACAACCTCGGGCCACGGCACTCATGCCTCCCGCAGGTCAAACATCTCAACAACCTCGGGCCACGGCTCTCATGCCTCCCGCAGGTCAAACATCTCAACAACCTCGGGCCACGGCACTCATGCCTCCCGCAGGTCAAACATCTCAACAACCTCGGGCCACGGCTCTCATGCCTCCCGCAGGTCAAACATCTCAACAACCTCGGGCCACGGCACTCATGCCTCCCGCAGGTCAAACATCTCAACAACCTCGGGCCACGGCTCTCATGCCTCCCGCAGGTCAAACATCTCAACAACCTCGGGCCACGGCACTCATGCCTCCCGCAGGTCAAACATCTCAACAACCTCGGGCCACGGCTCTCATGCCTCCCGCAGGTCAAACATCTCAACAACCTCGGGCCACGGCACTCATGCCTCCCGCAGGTCAAACATCTCAACAACCTCGGGCCACGGCTCTCATGCCTCCCGCAGGTCAAACATCTCAACAACCTCGGGCCACGGCACTCATGCCTCCCGCAGGTCAAACATCTCAACAACCTCGGGCCACGGCTCTCATGCCTCCCGCAGGTCAAACATCTCAACAACCTCGGGCCACGGCACTCATGCCTCCCGCAGGTCAAACATCTCAACAACCTCGGGCCACGGCTCTCATGCCTCCCGCAGGTCAAACATCTCAACAACCTCGGGCCACGGCACTCATGCCTCCCGCAGGTCAAACATCTCAACAACCTCGGGCCACGGCTCTCATGCCTCCCGCAGGTCAAACATCTCAACAACCTCGGGCCACGGCACTCATGCCTCCCGCAGGTCAAACATCTCAACAACCTCGGGCCACGGCTCTCATGCCTCCCGCAGGTCAAACATCTCAACAACCTCGGGCCACGGCACTCATGCCTCCCGCAGGTCAAACATCTCAACAACCTCGGGCCACGGCTCTCATGCCTCCCGCAGGTCAAACATCTCAACAACCTCGGGCCACGGCACTCATGCCTCCCGCAGGTCAAACATCTCAACAACCTCGGGCCACGGCTCTCATGCCTCCCGCAGGTCAAACATCTCAACAACCTCGGGCCACGGCACTCATGCCTCCCGCAGGTCAAACATCTCAACAACCTCGGGCCACGGCTCTCATGCCTCCCGCAGGTCAAACATCTCAACAACCTCGGGCCACGGCACTCATGCCTCCCGCAGGTCAAACATCTCAACAACCTCGGGCCACGGCTCTCATGCCTCCCGCAGGTCAAACATCTCAACAACCTCGGGCCACGGCACTCATGCCTCCCGCAGGTCAAACATCTCAACAACCTCGGGCCACGGCTCTCATGCCTCCCGCAGGTCAAACATCTCAACAACCTCGGGCCACGGCACTCATGCCTCCCGCAGGTCAAACATCTCAACAACCTCGGGCCACGGCTCTCATGCCTCCCGCAGGTCAAACATCTCAACAACCTCGGGCCACGGCACTCATGCCTCCCGCAGGTCAAACATCTCAACAACCTCGGGCCACGGCTCTCATGCCTCCCGCAGGTCAAACATCTCAACAACCTCGGGCCACGGCACTCATGCCTCCCGCAGGTCAAACATCTCAACAACCTCGGGCCACGGCTCTCATGCCTCCCGCAGGTCAAACATCTCAACAACCTCGGGCCACGGCACTCATGCCTCCCGCAGGTCAAACATCTCAACAACCTCGGGCCACGGCTCTCATGCCTCCCGCAGGTCAAACATCTCAACAACCTCGGGCCACGGCACTCATGCCTCCCGCAGGTCAAACATCTCAACAACCTCGGGCCACGGCTCTCATGCCTCCCGCAGGTCAAACATCTCAACAACCTCGGGCCACGGCACTCATGCCTCCCGCAGGTCAAACATCTCAACAACCTCGGGCCACGGCTCTCATGCCTCCCGCAGGTCAAACATCTCAACAACCTCGGGCCACGGCACTCATGCCTCCCGCAGGTCAAACATCTCAACAACCTCGGGCCACGGCTCTCATGCCTCCCGCAGGTCAAACATCTCAACAACCTCGGGCCACGGCACTCATGCCTCCCGCAGGTCAAACATCTCAACAACCTCGGGCCACGGCTCTCATGCCTCCCGCAGGTCAAACATCTCAACAACCTCGGGCCACGGCACTCATGCCTCCCGCAGGTCAAACATCTCAACAACCTCGGGCCACGGCTCTCATGCCTCCCGCAGGTCAAACATCTCAACAACCTCGGGCCACGGCACTCATGCCTCCCGCAGGTCAAACATCTCAACAACCTCGGGCCACGGCTCTCATGCCTCCCGCAGGTCAAACATCTCAACAACCTCGGGCCACGGCACTCATGCCTCCCGCAGGTCAAACATCTCAACAACCTCGGGCCACGGCTCTCATGCCTCCCGCAGGTCAAACATCTCAACAACCTCGGGCCACGGCACTCATGCCTCCCGCAGGTCAAACATCTCAACAACCTCGGGCCACGGCTCTCATGCCTCCCGCAGGTCAAACATCTCAACAACCTCGGGCCACGGCACTCATGCCTCCCGCAGGTCAAACATCTCAACAACCTCGGGCCACGGCTCTCATGCCTCCCGCAGGTCAAACATCTCAACAACCTCGGGCCACGGCACTCATGCCTCCCGCAGGTCAAACATCTCAACAACCTCGGGCCACGGCTCTCATGCCTCCCGCAGGTCAAACATCTCAACAACCTCGGGCCACGGCACTCATGCCTCCCGCAGGTCAAACATCTCAACAACCTCGGGCCACGGCTCTCATGCCTCCCGCAGGTCAAACATCTCAACAACCTCGGGCCACGGCACTCATGCCTCCCGCAGGTCAAACATCTCAACAACCTCGGGCCACGGCTCTCATGCCTCCCGCAGGTCAAACATCTCAACAACCTCGGGCCACGGCACTCATGCCTCCCGCAGGTCAAACATCTCAACAACCTCGGGCCACGGCTCTCATGCCTCCCGCAGGTCAAACATCTCAACAACCTCGGGCCACGGCACTCATGCCTCCCGCAGGTCAAACATCTCAACAACCTCGGGCCACGGCTCTCATGCCTCCCGCAGGTCAAACATCTCAACAACCTCGGGCCACGGCACTCATGCCTCCCGCAGGTCAAACATCTCAACAACCTCGGGCCACGGCTCTCATGCCTCCCGCAGGTCAAACATCTCAACAACCTCGGGCCACGGCACTCATGCCTCCCGCAGGTCAAACATCTCAACAACCTCGGGCCACGGCTCTCATGCCTCCCGCAGGTCAAACATCTCAACAACCTCGGGCCACGGCACTCATGCCTCCCGCAGGTCAAACATCTCAACAACCTCGGGCCACGGCTCTCATGCCTCCCGCAGGTCAAACATCTCAACAACCTCGGGCCACGGCACTCATGCCTCCCGCAGGTCAAACATCTCAACAACCTCGGGCCACGGCTCTCATGCCTCCCGCAGGTCAAACATCTCAACAACCTCGGGCCACGGCACTCATGCCTCCCGCAGGTCAAACATCTCAACAACCTCGGGCCACGGCTCTCATGCCTCCCGCAGGTCAAACATCTCAACAACCTCGGGCCACGGCACTCATGCCTCCCGCAGGTCAAACATCTCAACAACCTCGGGCCACGGCTCTCATGCCTCCCGCAGGTCAAACATCTCAACAACCTCGGGCCACGGCACTCATGCCTCCCGCAGGTCAAACATCTCAACAACCTCGGGCCACGGCTCTCATGCCTCCCGCAGGTCAAACATCTCAACAACCTCGGGCCACGGCACTCATGCCTCCCGCAGGTCAAACATCTCAACAACCTCGGGCCACGGCTCTCATGCCTCCCGCAGGTCAAACATCTCAACAACCTCGGGCCACGGCACTCATGCCTCCCGCAGGTCAAACATCTCAACAACCTCGGGCCACGGCTCTCATGCCTCCCGCAGGTCAAACATCTCAACAACCTCGGGCCACGGCACTCATGCCTCCCGCAGGTCAAACATCTCAACAACCTCGGGCCACGGCTCTCATGCCTCCCGCAGGTCAAACATCTCAACAACCTCGGGCCACGGCACTCATGCCTCCCGCAGGTCAAACATCTCAACAACCTCGGGCCACGGCTCTCATGCCTCCCGCAGGTCAAACATCTCAACAACCTCGGGCCACGGCACTCATGCCTCCCGCAGGTCAAACATCTCAACAACCTCGGGCCACGGCTCTCATGCCTCCCGCAGGTCAAACATCTCAACAACCTCGGGCCACGGCACTCATGCCTCCCGCAGGTCAAACATCTCAACAACCTCGGGCCACGGCTCTCATGCCTCCCGCAGGTCAAACATCTCAACAACCTCGGGCCACGGCACTCATGCCTCCCGCAGGTCAAACATCTCAACAACCTCGGGCCACGGCTCTCATGCCTCCCGCAGGTCAAACATCTCAACAACCTCGGGCCACGGCACTCATGCCTCCCGCAGGTCAAACATCTCAACAACCTCGGGCCACGGCTCTCATGCCTCCCGCAGGTCAAACATCTCAACAACCTCGGGCCACGGCACTCATGCCTCCCGCAGGTCAAACATCTCAACAACCTCGGGCCACGGCTCTCATGCCTCCCGCAGGTCAAACATCTCAACAACCTCGGGCCACGGCACTCATGCCTCCCGCAGGTCAAACATCTCAACAACCTCGGGCCACGGCTCTCATGCCTCCCGCAGGTCAAACATCTCAACAACCTCGGGCCACGGCACTCATGCCTCCCGCAGGTCAAACATCTCAACAACCTCGGGCCACGGCTCTCATGCCTCCCGCAGGTCAAACATCTCAACAACCTCGGGCCACGGCACTCATGCCTCCCGCAGGTCAAACATCTCAACAACCTCGGGCCACGGCTCTCATGCCTCCCGCAGGTCAAACATCTCAACAACCTCGGGCCACGGCACTCATGCCTCCCGCAGGTCAAACATCTCAACAACCTCGGGCCACGGCTCTCATGCCTCCCGCAGGTCAAACATCTCAACAACCTCGGGCCACGGCACTCATGCCTCCCGCAGGTCAAACATCTCAACAACCTCGGGCCACGGCTCTCATGCCTCCCGCAGGTCAAACATCTCAACAACCTCGGGCCACGGCACTCATGCCTCCCGCAGGTCAAACATCTCAACAACCTCGGGCCACGGCACACATGCCTCCCGCAGGTCAAACATCTCAACAACCTCGGGCCACGGCACTCATGCCTCCCGCAGGTCAAACATCTCAACAACCTCGGGCCACGGCACACATGCCTCCCGCAGGTCAAACATCTCAACAACCTCGGGCCACGGCACTCATGCCTCCCGCAGGTCAAACATCTCAACAACCTCGGGCCACGGCACACATGCCTCCCGCAGGTCAAACATCTCAACAACCTCGGGCCACGGCACTCATGCCTCCCGCAGGTCAAACATCTCAACAACCTCGGGCCACGGCACTCATGCCTCCCGCAGGTCAAACATCTCAACAACCTCGGGCCACGGCACTCATGCCTCCCGCAGGTCAAACATCTCAACAACCTCGGGCCACGGCACTCATGCCTCCCGCAGGTCAAACATCTCAACAACCTCGGGCCACGGCACTCATGCCTCCCGCAGGTCAAACATCTCAACAACCTCGGGCCACGGCACTCATGCCTCCCGCAGGTCAAACATCTCAACAACCTCGGGCCACGGCACTCATGCCTCCCGCAGGTCAAACATCTCAACAACCTCGGGCCACGGCACTCATGCCTCCCGCAGGTCAAACATCTCAACAACCTCGGGCCACGGCACTCATGCCTCCCGCAGGTCAAACATCTCAACAACCTCGGGCCACGGCACTCATGCCTCCCGCAGGTCAAACATCTCAACAACCTCGGGCCACGGCACTCATGCCTCCCGCAGGTCAAACATCTCAACAACCTCGGGCCACGGCACTCATGCCTCCCGCAGGTCAAACATCTCAACAACCTCGGGCCACGGCACTCATGCCTCCCGCAGGTCAAACATCTCAACAACCTCGGGCCACGGCACTCATGCCTCCCGCAGGTCAAACATCTCAACAACCTCGGGCCACGGCACTCATGCCTCCCGCAGGTCAAACATCTCAACAACCTCGGGCCACGGCACTCATGCCTCCCGCAGGTCAAACATCTCAACAACCTCGGGCCACGGCACACATGCCTCCCGCAGGTCAAACATCTCAACAACCTCGGGCCACGGCACTCATGCCTCCCGCAGGTCAAACATCTCAACAACCTCGGGCCACGGCACACATGCCTCCCGCAGGTCAAACATCTCAACAACCTCGGGCCACGGCACTCATGCCTCCCGCAGGTCAAACATCTCAACAACCTCGGGCCACGGCACACATGCCTCCCGCAGGTCAAACATCTCAACAACCTCGGGCCACGGCACTCATGCCTCCCGCAGGTCAAACATCTCAACAACCTCGGGCCACGGCACACATGCCTCCCGCAGGTCAAACATCTCAACAACCTCGGGCCACGGCACTCATGCCTCCCGCAGGTCAAACATCTCAACAACCTCGGGCCACGGCACACATGCCTCCCGCAGGTCAAACATCTCAACAACCTCGGGCCACGGCACTCATGCCTCCCGCAGGTCAAACATCTCAACAACCTCGGGCCACGGCACACATGCCTCCCGCAGGTCAAACATCTCAACAACCTCGGGCCACGGCACTCATGCCTCCCGCAGGTCAAACATCTCAACAACCTCGGGCCACGGCACACATGCCTCCCGCAGGTCAAACATCTCAACAACCTCGGGCCACGGCACTCATGCCTCCCGCAGGTCAAACATCTCAACAACCTCGGGCCACGGCACTCATGCCTCCCGCAGGTCAAACATCTCAACAACCTCGGGCCACGGCACTCATGCCTCCCGCAGGTCAAACATCTCAACAACCTCGGGCCACGGCACTCATGCCTCCCGCAGGTCAAACATCTCAACAACCTCGGGCCACGGCACTCATGCCTCCCGCAGGTCAAACATCTCAACAACCTCGGGCCACGGCACTCATGCCTCCCGCAGGTCAAACATCTCAACAACCTCGGGCCACGGCACTCATGCCTCCCGCAGGTCAAACATCTCAACAACCTCGGGCCACGGCACTCATGCCTCCCGCAGGTCAAACATCTCAACAACCTCGGGCCACGGCACTCATGCCTCCCGCAGGTCAAACATCTCAACAACCTCGGGCCACGGCACTCATGCCTCCCGCAGGTCAAACATCTCAACAACCTCGGGCCACGGCACTCATGCCTCCCGCAGGTCAAACATCTCAACAACCTCGGGCCACGGCACTCATGCCTCCCGCAGGTCAAACATCTCAACAACCTCGGGCCACGGCACTCATGCCTCCCGCAGGTCAAACATCTCAACAACCTCGGGCCACGGCACTCATGCCTCCCGCAGGTCAAACATCTCAACAACCTCGGGCCACGGCACTCATGCCTCCCGCAGGTCAAACATCTCAACAACCTCGGGCCACGGCACTCATGCCTCCCGCAGGTCAAACATCTCAACAACCTCGGGCCACGGCACTCATGCCTCCCGCAGGTCAAACATCTCAACAACCTCGGGCCACGGCACTCATGCCTCCCGCAGGTCAAACATCTCAACAACCTCGGGCCACGGCACTCATGCCTCCCGCAGGTCAAACATCTCAACAACCTCGGGCCACGGCACTCATGCCTCCCGCAGGTCAAACATCTCAACAACCTCGGGCCACGGCACTCATGCCTCCCGCAGGTCAAACATCTCAACAACCTCGGGCCACGGCACTCATGCCTCCCGCAGGTCAAACATCTCAACAACCTCGGGCCACGGCACTCATGCCTCCCGCAGGTCAAACATCTCAACAACCTCGGGCCACGGCACTCATGCCTCCCGCAGGTCAAACATCTCAACAACCTCGGGCCACGGCACTCATGCCTCCCGCAGGTCAAACATCTCAACAACCTCGGGCCACGGCACTCATGCCTCCCGCAGGTCAAACATCTCAACAACCTCGGGCCACGGCACTCATGCCTCCCGCAGGTCAAACATCTCAACAACCTCGGGCCACGGCACTCATGCCTCCCGCAGGTCAAACATCTCAACAACCTCGGGCCACGGCACTCATGCCTCCCGCAGGTCAAACATCTCAACAACCTCGGGCCACGGCACTCATGCCTCCCGCAGGTCAAACATCTCAACAACCTCGGGCCACGGCACTCATGCCTCCCGCAGGTCAAACATCTCAACAACCTCGGGCCACGGCACTCATGCCTCCCGCAGGTCAAACATCTCAACAACCTCGGGCCACGGCACTCATGCCTCCCGCAGGTCAAACATCTCAACAACCTCGGGCCACGGCACTCATGCCTCCCGCAGGTCAAACATCTCAACAACCTCGGGCCACGGCACTCATGCCTCCCGCAGGTCAAACATCTCAACAACCTCGGGCCACGGCTCACAAGCCTCCCGCAGGTCAAACATCCCAACAACCTCGGGCCGCGGCACTCATGCCTCCCGCAGGTCAAACATCTCAACAACCTCGGGCCACGACTCACAAGCCTCCCGCAGGTCAAACATCCCAACAACCTCGGGCCGCGGCACTCATGCCTCCCGCAGGTCAAACATCTCAACAACCTCGGGCCACGGCTCACAAGCCTCCCGCAGGTCAAACATATCAACAACCTCGGGCCACGGCACTCATGCCTCCCGCAGGTCAAACAACTCAACAACCTCGGGCCGCGGCACTCATGCCTCCCGCAGGTCAAACATCTCAACAACCTCGGGCCACGGCACTCATGCCTCCCGCAGGTCAAACATCTCAACAACCTCGGGCCACGGCACTCATGCCTCCTGCAGGTCAAACATCTCAACAACCTCGGGCCACGGCTCACAAGCCTCCCGCAGGTCAAACATATCAACAACCTCTGGCCACGGCACTCATGCCTCCCGCAGGTCAAACAACTCAACAACCTCGGGCCGCGGCACTCATGCCTCCTGCAGGTCAAACATCTCAACAACCTCGGGCCACGGCTCACAAACCTCCCGCAGGTCAAACATCTCAACAACCTCGGGCCACGACTCACAAGCCTCCCGCAGGTCAAACATCCCAACAACCTCGGGCCACGACTCACAAGCCTCCCGCAGGTCAAACATCGCAACAACCTCGGGCCGCGGCACTCATGCCTCCTGCAGGTCAAACAACTCAACAACCTCGGGCCACGGCTCACAAGCCTCCCGCAGGTCAAACAACTCAACAACCTCGGGCCACGGCTCACAAGCCTCCCGCAGGTCAAACAACTCAACAACCTCGGGCCACGGCTCACAAGCCTCCCGCAGGTCAAACAACTCAACAACCTCGGGCCACGGCTCACAAGCCTCCCGCAGGTCAAACAACTCAACAACCTCGGGCCACGGCTCACAAGCCTCCCGCAGGTCAAACAACTCAACAACCTCGGGCCACGGCTCACAAGCCTCCCGCAGGTCAAACAACTCAACAACCTCGGGCCACGGCTCACAAGCCTCCCGCAGGTCAAACAACTCAACAACCTCGGGCCACGGCTCACAAGCCTCCCGCAGGTCAAACAACTCAACAACCTCGGGCCACGGCTCACAAGCCTCCCGCAGGTCAAACAACTCAACAACCTCGGGCCACGGCTCACAAGCCTCCCGCAGGTCAAACAACTCAACAACCTCGGGCCACGGCTCACAAGCCTCCCGCAGGTCAAACAACTCAACAACCTCGGGCCACGGCTCACAAGCCTCCCGCAGGTCAAACAACTCAACAACCTCGGGCCACGGCTCACAAGCCTCCCGCAGGTCAAACAACTCAACAACCTCGGGCCACGGCTCACAAGCCTCCCGCAGGTCAAACAACTCAACAACCTCGGGCCACGGCTCACAAGCCTCCCGCAGGTCAAACAACTCAACAACCTCGGGCCACGGCTCACAAGCCTCCCGCAGGTCAAACAACTCAACAACCTCGGGCCACGGCTCACAAGCCTCCCGCAGGTCAAACAACTCAACAACCTCGGGCCACGGCTCACAAGCCTCCCGCAGGTCAAACAACTCAACAACCTCGGGCCACGGCTCACAAGCCTCCCGCAGGTCAAACAACTCAACAACCTCGGGCCACGGCTCACAAGCCTCCCGCAGGTCAAACAACTCAACAACCTCGGGCCACGGCTCACAAGCCTCCCGCAGGTCAAACAACTCAACAACCTCGGGCCACGGCTCACAAGCCTCCCGCAGGTCAAACAACTCAACAACCTCGGGCCACGGCTCACAAGCCTCCCGCAGGTCAAACAACTCAACAACCTCGGGCCACGGCTCACAAGCCTCCCGCAGGTCAAACAACTCAACAACCTCGGGCCACGGCTCACAAGCCTCCCGCAGGTCAAACAACTCAACAACCTCGGGCCACGGCTCACAAGCCTCCCGCAGGTCAAACAACTCAACAACCTCGGGCCACGGCTCACAAGCCTCCCGCAGGTCAAACAACTCAACAACCTCGGGCCACGGCTCACAAGCCTCCCGCAGGTCAAACAACTCAACAACCTCGGGCCACGGCTCACAAGCCTCCCGCAGGTCAAACATCCCAACAACCTCGGGCCGCGGCACTCATGCCTCCCGCAGGTCAAACATCTCAACATCCTCGGGCCATGGCTCACAAGCCTCCCGTAGGTCAAACATATCAACAACCTCGGGCCACGGCACTCATGCCTCCCGCAGGTCAAACAACTCAACAACCTCGGGCCGCGGCACTCATGCCTCCCGCAGGTCAAACATCTCAATAACCTCGGGCCACGGCACTCATGCCTCCCGCAGGTCAATCATCTCAACAACCTCGGGCCACGGCACTCATGCCTCCTGCAGGTCAAACATCTCAACAACCTCGGGCCACGGCTCACAAGCCTCCCGCAGGTCAAACATATCAACAACCTCTGGCCACGGCACTCATGCCTCCCGTAGGTCAAACAACTCAACAACCTCGGGCCGCGGCACTCATGCCTCCTGCAGGTCAAACAACTCAACAACCTCGGGCCACGGCTCACAAACCTCCCGCAGGTCAAACATCTCAACAACCTCGGGCCGCGGCTCACAAGCCTCCCGCAGGTCAAACATCTCAACAACCTCGGGCCGCGGCTCACAAGCCTCCCGCAGGTCAAACATCTCAACAACCTCGGGCCGCGGCTCACAAGCCTCCCGCAGGTCAAACATCTCAACAACCTCGGGCCGCGGCTCACAAGCCTCCCGCAGGTCAAACATCTCAACAACCTCGGGCCGCGGCTCACAAGCCTCCCGCAGGTCAAACATCTCAACAACCTCGGGCCGCGGCTCACAAGCCTCCCGCAGGTCAAACATCTCAACAACCTCGGGCCGCGGCTCACAAGCCTCCCGCAGGTCAAACATCTCAACAACCTCGGGCCGCGGCTCACAAGCCTCCCGCAGGTCAAACATCTCAACAACCTCGGGCCGCGGCTCACAAGCCTCCCGCAGGTCAAACATCTCAACAACCTCGGGCCGCGGCTCACAAGCCTCCCGCAGGTCAAACATCTCAACAACCTCGGGCCGCGGCTCACAAGCCTCCCGCAGGTCAAACATCTCAACAACCTCGGGCCGCGGCTCACAAGCCTCCCGCAGGTCAAACATCTCAACAACCTCGGGCCGCGGCTCACAAGCCTCCCGCAGGTCAAACATCTCAACAACCTCGGGCCGCGGCTCACAAGCCTCCCGCAGGTCAAACATCTCAACAACCTCGGGCCGCGGCTCACAAGCCTCCCGCAGGTCAAACATCTCAACAACCTCGGGCCGCGGCTCACAAGCCTCCCGCAGGTCAAACATCTCAACAACCTCGGGCCGCGGCTCACAAGCCTCCCGCAGGTCAAACATCTCAACAACCTCGGGCCGCGGCTCACAAGCCTCCCGCAGGTCAAACATCTCAACAACCTCGGGCCGCGGCTCACAAGCCTCCCGCAGGTCAAACATCTCAACAACCTCGGGCCGCGGCTCACAAGCCTCCCGCAGGTCAAACATCTCAACAACCTCGGGCCGCGGCTCACAAGCCTCCCGCAGGTCAAACATCTCAACAACCTCGGGCCGCGGCTCACAAGCCTCCCGCAGGTCAAACATCTCAACAACCTCGGGCCGCGGCTCACAAGCCTCCCGCAGGTCAAACATCTCAACAACCTCGGGCCGCGGCTCACAAGCCTCCCGCAGGTCAAACATCTCAACAACCTCGGGCCGCGGCTCACAAGCCTCCCGCAGGTCAAACATCTCAACAACCTCGGGCCGCGGCTCACAAGCCTCCCGCAGGTCAAACATCTCAACAACCTCGGGCCGCGGCTCACAAGCCTCCCGCAGGTCAAACATCTCAACAACCTCGGGCCGCGGCTCACAAGCCTCCCGCAGGTCAAACATCTCAACAACCTCGGGCCGCGGCTCACAAGCCTCCCGCAGGTCAAACATCTCAACAACCTCGGGCCGCGGCTCACAAGCCTCCCGCAGGTCAAACATCTCAACAACCTCGGGCCGCGGCTCACAAGCCTCCCGCAGGTCAAACATCTCAACAACCTCGGGCCGCGGCTCACAAGCCTCCCGCAGGTCAAACATCTCAACAACCTCGGGCCGCGGCTCACAAGCCTCCCGCAGGTCAAACATCTCAACAACCTCGGGCCGCGGCTCACAAGCCTCCCGCAGGTCAAACATCTCAACAACCTCGGGCCGCGGCTCACAAGCCTCCCGCAGGTCAAACATCTCAACAACCTCGGGCCGCGGCTCACAAGCCTCCCGCAGGTCAAACATCTCAACAACCTCGGGCCGCGGCTCACAAGCCTCCCGCAGGTCAAACATCTCAACAACCTCGGGCCGCGGCTCACAAGCCTCCCGCAGGTCAAACATCTCAACAACCTCGGGCCGCGGCTCACAAGCCTCCCGCAGGTCAAACATCTCAACAACCTCGGGCCGCGGCTCACAAGCCTCCCGCAGGTCAAACATCTCAACAACCTCGGGCCGCGGCTCACAAGCCTCCCGCAGGTCAAACATCTCAACAACCTCGGGCCGCGGCTCACAAGCCTCCCGCAGGTCAAACATCTCAACAACCTCGGGCCGCGGCTCACAAGCCTCCCGCAGGTCAAACATCTCAACAACCTCGGGCCGCGGCTCACAAGCCTCCCGCAGGTCAAACATCTCAACAACCTCGGGCCGCGGCTCACAAGCCTCCCGCAGGTCAAACATCTCAACAACCTCGGGCCGCGGCTCACAAGCCTCCCGCAGGTCAAACATCTCAACAACCTCGGGCCGCGGCTCACAAGCCTCCCGCAGGTCAAACATCTCAACAACCTCGGGCCGCGGCTCACAAGCCTCCCGCAGGTCAAACATCTCAACAACCTCGGGCCGCGGCTCACAAGCCTCCCGCAGGTCAAACATCTCAACAACCTCGGGCCGCGGCTCACAAGCCTCCCGCAGGTCAAACATCTCAACAACCTCGGGCCGCGGCTCACAAGCCTCCCGCAGGTCAAACATCTCAACAACCTCGGGCCGCGGCTCACAAGCCTCCCGCAGGTCAAACATCTCAACAACCTCGGGCCGCGGCTCACAAGCCTCCCGCAGGTCAAACATCTCAACAACCTCGGGCCGCGGCTCACAAGCCTCCCGCAGGTCAAACATCTCAACAACCTCGGGCCGCGGCTCACAAGCCTCCCGCAGGTCAAACATCTCAACAACCTCGGGCCGCGGCTCACAAGCCTCCCGCAGGTCAAACATCTCAACAACCTCGGGCCGCGGCTCACAAGCCTCCCGCAGGTCAAACATCTCAACAACCTCGGGCCGCGGCTCACAAGCCTCCCGCAGGTCAAACATCTCAACAACCTCGGGCCGCGGCTCACAAGCCTCCCGCAGGTCAAACATCTCAACAACCTCGGGCCGCGGCTCACAAGCCTCCCGCAGGTCAAACATCTCAACAACCTCGGGCCGCGGCTCACAAGCCTCCCGCAGGTCAAACATCTCAACAACCTCGGGCCGCGGCTCACAAGCCTCCCGCAGGTCAAACATCTCAACAACCTCGGGCCGCGGCTCACAAGCCTCCCGCAGGTCAAACATCTCAACAACCTCGGGCCGCGGCTCACAAGCCTCCCGCAGGTCAAACATCTCAACAACCTCGGGCCGCGGCTCACAAGCCTCCCGCAGGTCAAACATCTCAACAACCTCGGGCCACGACTCACAAGCCTCCCGCAGGTCAAACATCCCAACAACCTCGGGCCACGACTCACAAGCCTCCCGCAGGTCAAACATATCAACAACCTCTGGCCACGGCACTCATGCCTCCCGCAGGTCAAACAACTCAACAACCTCGGGCCGCGGCACTCATGCCTCCCGCAGGTCAAACAGCTCAACAACCTCGGGCCGCGGCACTCATGCCTCCTGCAGGTCAAACATCTCAACAACCTCAGGCCACGGCTCACAAGCCTCCCGCAGGTCAAACATCGCAACAACCTCGGGCCGCGGCACTCATGCCTCCTGCAGGTCAAACATCTCAACAACCTCAGGCCACGGCTCACAAGCCTCCCGCAGGTCAAACATCGCAACAACCTCGGGCCGCGGCACTCATGCCTCCTGCAGGTCAAACATCTCAACAACCTCGGGCCACGGCTCACAAGCCTCCCGCAGGTCAAACATATCAACAACCTCGGGCCACGGCACTCATGCCTCCCGCAGGTCAAACAACTCAACAATCTCGGGCCGCGGCACTCATGCCTCCCGTAGGTCAAACATCTCAATAACCTCGGGCCACGGCACTCATGCCTCCCGCAGGTCAATCATCTCAACAACCTCGGGCCACGGCACTCATGCCTCCTGCAGGTCAAACATCTCAGCAACCTCGGGCCACGGCCCACAAGCCTCCCGCAGGTCAAACATCTCAACAACCTCGGGCCGCGGCACTCATGCCTCCTGTAGGTCAAACATCTCAATAACCTCGGGCCACGGCATTCATGCCTCCCGCAGGTCAAACAACTCAACAATCTCGGGCCGCGGCACTCATGCCTCCCGTAGGTCAAACATCTCATCAACCTCGGGCCACGGCTCACAAGCCTCCCGCAGGTCAAACATCTCAACAACCTCGGGCCGCGGCACTCATGCCTCCTGTAGGTCAAACATCTCAATAACCTCGGGCCACGGCATTCATGCCTCCCGCAGGTCAAACAACTCAACAATCTCGGGCCGCGGCACTCATGCCTCCCGTAGGTCAAACATCTCATCAACCTCGGGCCACGGCTCACAAGCCTCCCGCAGGTCAAACATCTCAACAACCTCGGGCCGCGGCACTCATGCCTCCTGTAGGTCAAACATCTCAATAACCTCGGGCCACGGCATTCATGCCTCCCGCAGGTCAAACAACTCAACAATCTCGGGCCGCGGCACTCATGCCTCCCGTAGGTCAAACATCTCATCAACCTCGGGCCACGGCTCACAAGCCTCCCGCAGGTCAAACATCTCAACAACCTCGGGCCGCGGCACTCATGCCTCCTGTAGGTCAAACATCTCAATAACCTCGGGCCACGGCATTCATGCCTCCCGCAGGTCAAACAACTCAACAATCTCGGGCCGCGGCACTCATGCCTCCCGTAGGTCAAACATCTCATCAACCTCGGGCCACGGCTCACAAGCCTCCCGCAGGTCAAACATCTCAACAACCTCGGGCCGCGGCACTCATGCCTCCTGTAGGTCAAACATCTCAATAACCTCGGGCCACGGCATTCATGCCTCCCGCAGGTCAAACAACTCAACAATCTCGGGCCGCGGCACTCATGCCTCCCGTAGGTCAAACATCTCATCAACCTCGGGCCACGGCTCACAAGCCTCCCGCAGGTCAAACATCTCAACAACCTCGGGCCGCGGCACTCATGCCTCCTGTAGGTCAAACATCTCAATAACCTCGGGCCACGGCATTCATGCCTCCCGCAGGTCAAACAACTCAACAATCTCGGGCCGCGGCACTCATGCCTCCCGTAGGTCAAACATCTCATCAACCTCGGGCCACGGCTCACAAGCCTCCCGCAGGTCAAACATCTCAACAACCTCGGGCCGCGGCACTCATGCCTCCTGTAGGTCAAACATCTCAATAACCTCGGGCCACGGCATTCATGCCTCCCGCAGGTCAAACAACTCAACAATCTCGGGCCGCGGCACTCATGCCTCCCGTAGGTCAAACATCTCATCAACCTCGGGCCACGGCTCACAAGCCTCCCGCAGGTCAAACATCTCAACAACCTCGGGCCGCGGCACTCATGCCTCCTGTAGGTCAAACATCTCAATAACCTCGGGCCACGGCATTCATGCCTCCCGCAGGTCAAACAACTCAACAATCTCGGGCCGCGGCACTCATGCCTCCCGTAGGTCAAACATCTCATCAACCTCGGGCCACGGCTCACAAGCCTCCCGCAGGTCAAACATCTCAACAACCTCGGGCCGCGGCACTCATGCCTCCTGTAGGTCAAACATCTCAATAACCTCGGGCCACGGCATTCATGCCTCCCGCAGGTCAAACAACTCAACAATCTCGGGCCGCGGCACTCATGCCTCCCGTAGGTCAAACATCTCATCAACCTCGGGCCACGGCTCACAAGCCTCCCGCAGGTCAAACATCTCAACAACCTCGGGCCGCGGCACTCATGCCTCCTGTAGGTCAAACATCTCAATAACCTCGGGCCACGGCATTCATGCCTCCCGCAGGTCAAACAACTCAACAATCTCGGGCCGCGGCACTCATGCCTCCCGTAGGTCAAACATCTCATCAACCTCGGGCCACGGCTCACAAGCCTCCCGCAGGTCAAACATCTCAACAACCTCGGGCCGCGGCACTCATGCCTCCTGTAGGTCAAACATCTCAATAACCTCGGGCCACGGCATTCATGCCTCCCGCAGGTCAAACAACTCAACAATCTCGGGCCGCGGCACTCATGCCTCCCGTAGGTCAAACATCTCATCAACCTCGGGCCACGGCTCACAAGCCTCCCGCAGGTCAAACATCTCAACAACCTCGGGCCGCGGCACTCATGCCTCCTGTAGGTCAAACATCTCAATAACCTCGGGCCACGGCATTCATGCCTCCCGCAGGTCAAACAACTCAACAATCTCGGGCCGCGGCACTCATGCCTCCCGTAGGTCAAACATCTCATCAACCTCGGGCCACGGCTCACAAGCCTCCCGCAGGTCAAACATCTCAACAACCTCGGGCCGCGGCACTCATGCCTCCTGTAGGTCAAACATCTCAATAACCTCGGGCCAC
Organism: Ipomoea triloba; assembly: GCF_003576645.1. Classification (NCBI taxonomy): domain Eukaryota; kingdom Viridiplantae; phylum Streptophyta; class Magnoliopsida; order Solanales; family Convolvulaceae; genus Ipomoea; species Ipomoea triloba. Next base: position 10,875,680 of record NC_044931.1, on the reverse strand, counting down.
GGCACTCATGCCTCCCGCAGGTCAAACAGCTCAACAACATCGGGCCGCGGCACTCATGCCTCCCGCAGGTCAAACATCTCATCAACCTCGGGCCACGACTCACAAGCCTCCCGCAGGTCAAACATCCCAACAACCTCGGGCCGCGGCACTCATGCCTCCCGCAGGTCAAACATCTCAACAACCTCGGGCCACGGCTCACAAGCCTCCCGCAGGTCAAACATATCAACAACCTCGGGCCACGGCACTCATGCCTCCCGCAGGTCAAACAACTCAACAACCTCGGGCCGCGGCACTCATGCCTCCCGCAGGTCAAACATCTCAACAACCTCGGGCCACGGCTCACAAACCTCCCGCAGGTCAAACATCTCAACAACCTCGGGCCACGGCACTCATGCCTCCCGCAGGTCAAACATCTCAACAACCTCGGGCCACGGCACTCATGCCTCCCGCAGGTCAAACAGCTCAACAACATCGGGCCGCGGCACTCATGCTTCCCGCAGGTCAAACATCTCATCAACCTCGGGCCACGACTCACAAGCCTCCCGCAGGTCAAACATCCCAACAACCTCGGGCCACGGCACTCATGCCTCCCGCAGGTCAAACAACTCAACAACCTCGGGCCGCGGCACTCATGCCTCCCGCAGGTCAAACATCTCAACAACCTCGGGCCACGGCACTCATGCCTCCCGCAGGTCAATCATCTCAACAACCTCGGGCCACGGCTCTCAAGCCTCCCGCAGGTCAAACATCTCAGCAACCTCGGGCCACGACTCACAAGCCTCCCGCAGGTCAAACATCTCAACAACCTCGCGCCACGGCACTCATGCCTCCCGCAGGTCAAACAACTCAACAATCTCGGGCCGCGGCACTCATGCCTCCCGCAGGTCAAACAACTCAACAATCTCGGGCCGCGGCACTCATGCCTCCCGCAGGTCAAACAACTCAACAATCTCGGGCCGCGGCACTCATGCCTCCCGCAGGTCAAACAACTCAACAACCTCGGGCCGCGGCACTCATGCCTCCCGCAGGTCAAACAACTCAACAACCTCGGGCCGCGGCACTCATGCCTCCCGCAGGTCAAACATCTCAACAACCTCGGGCCACGGCTCACAAGCCTCCTGCAGGTCAAACAACTCAACAACCTCGGGCCGCGGCACTCATGCCTCCTGCAGGTCAAACATCTCAACAACCTCAGGCCGCGGCTCACAAACCTCCCGCAGGTCAAACATCTCAACAACCTCGAGCCACGACACTCATGCCTCCCGCAGGTCAAACAGCTCAACAACCTCGGGCCGCGGCACTCATGCCTCCCGCAGGTCAAACATCTCAACAACCTTGGGCCACGACTCACAAGCCTCCCGCAGGTCAAACATCCCAACAACCTCGGGCCGCGGCACTCATGCCTCCTGTAGGTCAAACATCTCAATAACCTCGGGCCACGGCACTCATGCCTCCCGCAGGTCAATCATCTCAACAACCTCGGGCCACGGCTCTCAAGCCTCCCGCAGGTCAAACAACTCAACAACATCGGGCCGCGACACTCATGCCTCCCGCAGGTCAAACATCTCAATAACCTCGGGCCACGGCACTCATGCCTCCCGCAGGTCAATCATCTCAACAACCTCGGGCCACGGCACTCATGCCTCCCGCAGGTCAAACAGCTCAACAACATCGGGCCGCGGCACTCATGCCTCCCGCAGGTCAAACATCTCAGCAACCTTGGGCCACGACTCACAAGCCTCCCGCAGGTCAAACATCCCAACAACCTACGACTCACAAGCCTCCCGCAGGTCAAACATCCCAACAACCTCGGGCCCACAAGCCTCCCGCAGGTCAAACATCCCAACAACCTCGGGCCGCGGCACTCATGCCTCCCGCAGGTCAAACATCACCTCGGGCCGCGGCACTCATGCCTCCCGCAGGTCAAACATCCCAACAACCTCGGGCCGCGGCACTCATGCCTCCCGCAGGTCAAACATCTCAACAACATCGGGCCGCGGCACTCATGCCTCCCGCAGGTCAAACATCTCAACAACCTCGGGCCACGGCTCACAAGCCTCCCGCAGGTCAAACATATCAACAACCTCGGGCCACGGCACTCATGCCTCCCGCAGGTCAAACAACTCAACAACCTCGGGCCGCGGCACTCATGCCTCCCGCAGGTCAAACATCTCAACAACCTCGGGCCACGGCACTCATGCCTCCCGCAGGTCAAACATCTCAACAACCTCGGGCCACGGCACTCATGCCTCCTGCAGGTCAAACATCTCAACAACCTCGGGCCACGGCTCACAAGCCTCCCGCAGGTCAAACATATCAACAACCTCTGGCCACGGCACTCATGCCTCCCGCAGGTCAAACAACTCAACAACCTCGGGCCGCGGCACTCATGCCTCCTGCAGGTCAAACATCTCAACAACCTCGGGCCACGGCTCACAAACCTCCCGCAGGTCAAACATCTCAACAACCTCGGGCCACGGCACTCATGCCTCCCGCAGGTCAAACAGCTCAACAACCTCGGGCCGCGGCACTCATGCCTCCCGCAGGTCAAACATCTCAACAACCTCGGGCCACGGCTCACAAGCCTCCCGCAGGTCAAACATATCAACAACCTCGGGCCACGGCACTCATGCCTCCCGCAGGTCAAACAACTCAACAACCTCGGGCCGCGGCACTCATGCCTCCCGCAGGTCAAACATCTCAACAACCTCGGGCCACGGCTCACAAACCTCCCGCAGGTCAAACATCTCAACAACCTCGGGCCACGGCACTCATGCCTCCCGCAGGTCAAACATCTCAACAACCTCGGGCCACGGCACTCATGCCTCCCGCAGGTCAAACATCTCAACAACCTCGGGCCACGGCTCACAAGCCTCCCGCAGGTCAAACATATCAACAACCTCGGGCCACGGCACTCATGCCTCCCGCAGGTCAAACAACTCAACAACCTCGGGCCGCGGCACTCATGCCTCCCGCAGGTCAAACATCTCAACAACCTCGGGCCACGGCTCACAAACCTCCCGCAGGTCAAACATCTCAACAACCTCGGGCCACGGCACTCATGCCTCCCGCAGGTCAAACATCTCAACAACCTCGGGCCACGGCTCTCATGCCTCCCGCAGGTCAAACATCTTAACAACCTCGGGCCGCGGCACTCATGCCTCCCGCAGGTCAAACATCTCAACAACCTGGGGCCACGGCTCACAAGCCTCCCGCAGGTCAAACATCTCAACAACCTCGGGCCACGGCACTCATGCCTCCCGCAGGTCAAACAACTCAACAACCTCGGGCCGCGACACTCATGCCTCCCGCAGGTCAAACATCTCAATAACCTCGGGCCACGGCACTCATGCCTCCCGCAGGGCAAACAACTCAACAACCTCGGGCCGCGGCACTCATGCCTCCTGCAGGTCAAACAACTCAACAACCTCGGGCCGCGACACTCATGCCTCCCGCAGGTCAAACATCTCAATAACCTCGGGCCACGGCACTCATGCCTCCCGCAGGGCAAACAACTCAACAACCTCGGGCCGCGGCACTCATGCCTCCTGCAGGTCAAACAACTCAACAACCTCGGGCCGCGACACTCATGCCTCCCGCAGGTCAAACATCTCAATAACCTCGGGCCACGGCACTCATGCCTCCCGCAGGGCAAACAACTCAACAACCTCGGGCCGCGGCACTCATGCCTCCTGCAGGTCAAACAACTCAACAACCTCGGGCCGCGACACTCATGCCTCCCGCAGGTCAAACATCTCAATAACCTCGGGCCACGGCACTCATGCCTCCCGCAGGGCAAACAACTCAACAACCTCGGGCCGCGGCACTCATGCCTCCTGCAGGTCAAACAACTCAACAACCTCGGGCCGCGACACTCATGCCTCCCGCAGGTCAAACATCTCAATAACCTCGGGCCACGGCACTCATGCCTCCCGCAGGGCAAACAACTCAACAACCTCGGGCCGCGGCACTCATGCCTCCTGCAGGTCAAACAACTCAACAACCTCGGGCCGCGACACTCATGCCTCCCGCAGGTCAAACATCTCAATAACCTCGGGCCACGGCACTCATGCCTCCCGCAGGGCAAACAACTCAACAACCTCGGGCCGCGGCACTCATGCCTCCCGCAGGTCAAACAACTCAACAACATCGGGCCGCGACACTCATGCCTCCCGCAGGTCAAACATCTCAATAACCTCGGGCCACGGCACTCATGCCTCCCGCAGGTCAATCAACTCAACAACCTCGGGCCACGGCACTCATGCCTCCCGCAGGTCAAACAACTCAACAACCTCGGGCCGCGGCACTCATGCCTCCTGCAGGTCAAACATATCAACAACCTCAGGCCAAGGCACTCATACCTCCCGCAGGTCAAACAACTCAACAACATCGGGCCGCGACACTCATGCCTCCCGCAGGTCAAACATCTCAACAACCTCGGGCCACGGCACTCATGCCTCCCGCAGGTCAAACATCTCAGCAACCTCGGGCCACGACTCACAAGCCTCCCGCAGGTCAAACATCCCAACAACCTCGGGCCGCAGCACTCATGCCTCCCGCAGGTCAAACATCTCAACATCCTTGGGCCATGGCTCACAAGCCTCCCGCAGGTCAAACAACTCAACAACCTCGGGCCGCGGCACTCATGCCTCCCGCAGGTCAAACATCTCAACAACCTCGGGCCACGGCTCACAAGCCTCCCGCAGGTCAAACAACTCAACAACCTCGGGCCGCGGTACTCATGCCTCCCGCAGGTCAAACAACTCAACAACCTCGGGCCGCGGCACTCATGCCTCCTGCAGGTCAAACATCTCAACAACCTCGGGCCACGGCTCACAAGCCTCCTGCAGGTCAAACAACTCAACAACCTCGGGCCGCGACACTCATGCCTCCCGCAGGTCAAACAACTCAACAGCCTCGGGCCGCGGCACTCATGCCTCCCGCAGGTCAAACAACTCAACAGCCTCGGGCCGCGGCACTCATGCCTCCCGCAGGTCAAACAACTCAACAGCCTCGGGCCGCGGCACTCATGCCTCCCGCAGGTCAAACAACTCAACAGCCTCGGGCCGCGGCACTCATGCCTCCCGCAGGTCAAACAACTCAACAGCCTCGGGCCGCGGCACTCATGCCTCCCGCAGGTCAAACAACTCAACAGCCTCGGGCCGCGGCACTCATGCCTCCCGCAGGTCAAACAACTCAACAGCCTCGGGCCGCGGCACTCATGCCTCCCGCAGGTCAAACAACTCAACAGCCTCGGGCCGCGGCACTCATGCCTCCCGCAGGTCAAACAACTCAACAGCCTCGGGCCGCGGCACTCATGCCTCCCGCAGGTCAAACAACTCAACAGCCTCGGGCCGCGGCACTCATGCCTCCCGCAGGTCAAACAACTCAACAGCCTCGGGCCGCGGCACTCATGCCTCCCGCAGGTCAAACAACTCAACAGCCTCGGGCCGCGGCACTCATGCCTCCCGCAGGTCAAACAACTCAACAGCCTCGGGCCGCGGCACTCATGCCTCCCGCAGGTCAAACAACTCAACAGCCTCGGGCCGCGGCACTCATGCCTCCCGCAGGTCAAACAACTCAACAGCCTCGGGCCGCGGCACTCATGCCTCCCGCAGGTCAAACAACTCAACAGCCTCGGGCCGCGGCACTCATGCCTCCCGCAGGTCAAACAACTCAACAGCCTCGGGCCGCGGCACTCATGCCTCCCGCAGGTCAAACAACTCAACAACCTCGGGCCGCGGCACTCATGCCTCCCGCAGGTCAAACATCTCAACAACCTCGGGCCACGGCTCACAAGCCTCCCGCAGGTCAAACATCTCAACAACCTCGGGCCACGGCACTCATGCCTCCCGCAGGTCAAACAGCTCAACATCCTCGGGCCGCGGCACTCATGCCTCCCGCAGGTCAAACATCTCTGCAACCTCGGGCCACGACTCACAAGCCTCCCGCAGGTCAAACATCCCAACAAC
>NC_044931.1:10867994-10868708 GCF_003576645.1 Ipomoea triloba | reverse complement strand
ATGCATCTTCACCCTCAAAGCCTAAGGGAAGGGGCAAAAGGAAAGCCCCAGCTAAGGAGAAGTGCTCTGATGACGAGCTTTTGGACACCCTAGTCAAGAGGGTTGAATTGAAAAGGAAGGCCAAGAGGACCAAGACTGCTGCTGTCACCCAGGTTCGAGAGGTGACACCGTCCGTTATACAAGTACCATTTGAGGACAGGGCACAAGCCCAGGGGGAACCTCAGGCTACACCGGCCACTGAGGTTGAGAGAGTGCCCCCTACCAAGTCCCTGTCAGGAACTTTAAGTGTTGATATACTTGCTGTTGATGGTGCTGAGGATGTTGATGAATCTGTTGGTTTGCCTCAAGAGGAGGCTCGAGAAGTTGAAGGTACTGGGATCAGTGATCCAGTACAGGGTATTGTTGAGGAACCACGACAGGTGGTTCGAGGGGTAGATATTCCAGCAGCTGAAGATCTAGACTGTGTGGTGGCTGCTGATGGTCAGGGCACTGTGGTCAGGAACCCAGTGCAAGCTTTTCTGAATGATGGGTTGACACATGATCTCTCGGTTGTTCGAGAGATAACTGAACAAGCTGTGGAGTGTGCATCAGCAACAGAAATCCTACCTGCTGACTCTTGATGAGCTGAATGCTGAAATCACATCTCGATTGAATCAAAGTGTTGAGAATGTATCGAGTTTGGACGACTTCTCCAGAGTACTTCGCTGGATCAAC
>NC_044931.1:10865625-10866994 GCF_003576645.1 Ipomoea triloba | reverse complement strand
AAAGGACATCAAAGTTTACCTGAAAAATCAATTATGCCCTCAAACTTTTTAAAGTTGCAATTAGGTACATAAAAATGCAATTTAGTTCATCAATGAACAATTATCTGTTAGTCACCTGTAATAACAGGTAAATGTAATGTCACTTTTTTTGCCTTAAATGTGTCAAAAAGACCATCGAACTTTACCTAAAAATTTAATTAGGCCTCAAACTTTTTAAAGTTGCAATTAGATACATAAACATGTCAATTTAGTTTATCATGGCATAATTACCTATTAGTAACCTGTAACACCAGGTAAACGTAAATGTCACTTTTTCTTGCATAAAATGTGTCTATTAGGCTATCAACCTTTACATGAGAAATCAATTAGGCCCTTAAACTATTTAAAGTTCCAATTAGGTACATAAAAATGTCAATTTAGTTCATCAATAAATAATTACTTGTTAGTGACCTTTTATAACAAGTAAATCTAATGTCACTTTTTTTGCATAAAATGTGTCAAAAACGCCATCAAACCTTATCTAAAAAATTAATTAGGCCCTCAAACTTTTTAAAGTTGCAAGTAGATACATAAACATGTCAATTTAGTTTATCAAGGCATAATTACCTGTTAGTAACCTGTAATACTAGGTTAACGTTAATGTCACTTTTTCTTGCATAAAATGTGTCAATTAGGCTATCCACCTTTACCTGAAAAATCAATTAGGCTCTCAAACTTTTTAACGTTGCAATTAGGTACATAAAAATGTCAATTTAGTTCATCAAGGAAGAATTACCTGTTTGTGACCTGTAATAACAGGTAAATGTAAATGTCACTTTCTTTTTTGCATAAAATGTGTCAAAAAGGACATCAAACTTTACCTGGAAAATCAATTAGGCCCTCAAACTTTTTAAAGATGCAATTAGGTACATAAAATTGTCAATTTAGTTCATCAAGCAATAATTATCTGTTAGTGACCTGTAATAACAGGTAAATGTAATGTCACTTTTTTTGCCTTAAATGTGTCAAAAAGACCATCGAACTTTACCTAAAAATTTAATTAGGCCCTCAAACTTTTTAAAGTTGCAATTAGATACATAAACAAGTCAATTTAGTTTATCATGGCATAATTACCTATTAGTAACCTGTAATAATAGGTAAACGTAAATGTCAATTTTTCTTGCATAAAATGTGTCAATGAGGCTATCAACCTTTACCTGAAAAATCAATTAGGCCCTTAAAATTTTTAAAGTTGCAATTAGGTACATAAAAATGTAATTTAGTTCATCAATGAATAATTATCTGTTAGTGACCTGTAATAACAGGTAAATGTAATGTCACTTTTTTTGCCTTAAATGTGTCAAAAAGACCATCGAACTTTACCTAAAAA
>NC_044931.1:10861234-10864625 GCF_003576645.1 Ipomoea triloba | reverse complement strand
CTACTACAGTCCTATAAAATGTTTGTAATGAGCATAGATGGTAGAATATGTTACAGAATACCAACCTCCATTTCTGAAGTCTCCAGGAGAGTCTTAGGCCACATATATATCATCATAACTCATCGAAGGTCTAGAAAAACCATTTTCCTCATCAACATCATGGGCATCAGTACCAGCACCAGCAAGAAATTCATTAACCTATGGGGTTGGAAGGTTAAAAGAATTTATATGAAAAACATATAGGAAGGTGTTATTCACTATTCACTAACCTTTATCTTAAGAATTTAGGGCTTAATGAAATTATGATTTAGGGATAAATGAAATTAGGAATTTAGGGATTAGGGTTTAAGATTTGAGTAATAGAAGTATAGACACCAGAGCCTGGCGTAGCGACGAGCGACTTTGACGGCAAAGAACTAGGTGTGCGCGGCTAAGGGGATGAAGATCTGTGAATACAACAGATTTGTTGTGAGAGACTCAGTGGAAAATACGAAGAGAGCGGAAAATAAGTTTTTTTTTTAGCTAGTCTATATACATGTAAAGGTGTTTTCAAAAAAAAATATACATGTAAAGGTATTTCGGACCACTAACTAACCTTTTTGACAAAAAAAATTAGAAAAATGTTACTTTTTTCGACTATTTTTGTGAGCGGTCGAAAAAGTAGTCAGAATTTAAGCATTTTCTAACCGTGTTTATGGGGTTCATGAACATGGATGGAGGAATCCATCCCCTTGTGGATGGAAAGCCTTGTTTGTTCCTATGTATTTCAAACACACAACAATATCATTATCTGCAAATTAAAGAATGGAAGCCTAAACCAACAAAACAATATAACACAATGATATGCTAATATAAGGAGGTGAGGTTCCATTACATGCCATGCATACCCCAAAGGTATTGGAAAATTGTAGTATAAAGGGCCGGACCCCAAGCCCAGCTGAAGCAAATCTGTAAACTATCATCTTCATTCTTCAGAACCTGCGTGCCTACATTATGGAATTAATTAATGTGTACAATATAACAGTTAATATATATTCTAATTATTATTAGACTTAATACCTTATATTTAACACCCATTTAACAGAAATCTTAACAGAGACTATCTATGATAAAAAATGAAAGTCAAAGGTACTTGTTTTGGTCAAACTGAAAGTTGAGAACTAAAATGAGTACCAGTTCAATAGTCAGATGATCATGTGTGATATTAACTCCTATTATTACTATACCTACCTACTATACAATCACTATTGTGTGTACCATATTATCAAATAATGTATAGTTAGTACACAAATAATATACTTTTAGTATATTAAAAATTTACATTGTATTTAAGGAAAGTACATTATTCATGTACTTAATATACATTATTGAGTACTGAAAGTACATTATTTTATATAATGTACATTTAGTACACGAATAATGTACTTTTTTTAATATATTAAAAATGTAAATATTATTATGATCCATATAGTACTGTGTGGCAATAATTTGCCCCTACCATAATATAAACATGCACACCAAATTAAATCAGTAGAACATATATACATAACTTACTTTTCAATATAATTGATCGAATTGAAGGAATCCTCAAAGTAGGTGTACGTACTAATAATGTTCATCTTCCTTGTTCATCCCAACAAAAACACTTTAGGATAAACTCCCAAACAATGCTGCTCCTGCTCCAACCATTCTGCCCTTCTTCTATCATTAATCTATTTTCATTTTGACGTGAACTACCCAAACATCCATCGACATTGTCTGTTGTTCCATCATCAATTTCTTCCAAGTCTCTTGTGGATGGAAAGAAACGCACTTCTCCATCTTCGTTTCTATGTATTTCAAATAAACAAAGCAGCATCTTCTCCATCTGCAGAAGATACAAATGAGCATACACCTCCAATACTTCTCCAATCCTTGTTCCCACCTCAAATTCAATTTTTTCAAACTCATTAATATTAATATGTTTCGGAGGTTCCTTTACGATCCAAGCACCAGTGGTTTTGCTTCTCACACTAACTCCAACTCCATCAAACTCAACATTACAACCAAAAACATTGTTCACGATTTCCAAGGATGACGTATGCCTCAAATAAAGTCTTGGAATACTGCAACATACATAATCTTGTCCGATGACATCAAGCGAAATCGGGACAGTATTACCTTTACAATGTGCCTACATTATTATTATTATAAAAAATATCAAAATCATTACCATCAATTTATATATATAACCAAATCAGACAGACAAAGATGAGGGAGGGAGGGGAACATATATAACTTAACAAACCTGGAACCAATTTTCAATGGAAGGAATCCTCAAAGCACTGCACTTTCTTATCTCAACATATGTAAGGCTCTTCAATATTGAAAGCTCAAGAGAGATTTGTAAGCATTCATGCATAGCATTGAGCTGTCCTATCGCAAGTGATGTTAAGTATTTAAGACTCTCTAAGCCTGAAAACTCAATCAAACTTTTGCACTCCACAATATTCAACTCGTAAAGACTTCTCAAGTTTGATATATCTGATATTTTTTCTAATGACTCACAATTTACTACATGACAAATTATCAAACTAGGTGGAAGTTTTAAAAGTGCTCTAAGATTTTGTAAATCCTTGAGATAGAGCCCTTTCAAATTGGAGAGATGAGAAAGGTCCAACAATGGGCTTTCAAGATGCCGAATTCCTTCTAAACTTAAATTTCTCAATGAGGTCAAACTCCAAAGAGCAATTGGAAAATTTATAACTACTTGCTGCAATTTGTTGAAATTCACTGTCAGACTGTCCAATGAGCATAAATTCGCAGCTGAAGATGGTAAAAAATCAACAGCTACTGAACCCACAAGATTTCCCAGCCGCAGGTACTCTAGGTTTCTCAAACATCCCAAAGAAAAGGGTAAATGTGAGATACCAGTCTCTTGAGCTCGTAATTGTCTTAGTTGCTCTAATTTTCCAATGTCAATTGGAAGCTCCCTCAGATTCTTGCAACCACATAAAAGTAACTCCTCAAGAGATTTTAACTTGCAAATGCTAGTTGGAAGCACCTTCAATTTCTTGCATTTCCTCAAATTTAACCTAACAAGCTTTTCCAAACTTCCAATTGATGAGTGCACATTCGCCAAATTTAAACAACCAAAGAAGGATATTTCCTGAAGACTTTGTGCCCCAGTAAAGTCTGGTGTACTCTTAAGTTGTTTACAACCATCGAGCTTTAACATCCTCAAACGTACAAAATGCTGTTAAAATAAAATAAAATAGAGAGGTTTTAATGCATTTCTATTTTTTTTTTAGTAAAAGCTCTTAATTTGCAAATATGCAATGTTAAAAAAGAAGTTATCATTACACATCCTAACCTGCATATTGGGTTGAAATTCTTCGATATTACTCTTGCT
>NC_044931.1:10859651-10860234 GCF_003576645.1 Ipomoea triloba | reverse complement strand
TACAAATACAAGAACATAAAGCTCACAACTTTAAGAAAAACATATCATTAAATCAACCATAAAGCTAGTTTCGGGGCCACCAATCCCCTTTCTAAACAAAGCTAGCATGAAAATAAAGCAACAAAAAGAAGAAAATCAAAGCTTCAAAGGAAATAAATATTGAAATATTAAGAGTATTAAAAGGTTACCATCAAAGAAGAATAGAGCCTTTACATCCTTGAAACTTCAATCCCTCTCTTTGATCTAAATCTAATCTAATAGAAAGAGAAGTTTTCCCCCAAGAGGGGAGAAAACCCTAAGAAATCTAATCTAAAACCTAATTGCCTCCCCTAGGTCTTGGAATAATGAGCTTTATATAGTGGGAGCAAAATAGGGGCAAAATAGACAATTTTCCCGAAGCTGAAATTTGGCTGTCACAGGGCTCTCGACGCGTCGAGCCTTGAATCTTTGAGGCAAAATGCATCCCGTCATTTCTCGACATTTTGGCCCTGAATCCTTCTTGTGGCTGTAGAAATAGCTTCAAAACATCTTCCATAATCGTGTTAGAGGTTTTTGATCACATCCGAGTCTTAATGCATGAAAT
>NC_044931.1:10858131-10858651 GCF_003576645.1 Ipomoea triloba | reverse complement strand
AAATTCACAATTCAAACAAATTAAAATAAAAAATAAATTAGAATGAATCTCCAGTTTTGGAATTTCATTCCAAATTTACTGGAATGAATTGGAATTCCAGTAAATCTGGAATGAAATTCCAACATTCCATTCATTACTGGAATGAAATTGGGAATTTCATTCCAGTAATGAAATTCCAGTAATGAATTTCACTACTGGAATGAAATTGGGGAATTTCATTCCAGTAATGAATTTCATTACTGGAATTTCATTCCAGATTTACTGGAATGAATTGGAGAATTCATTCCAGTAAATCTGGAATGAAATTTCAAAATTGGAGATATAATATATTATAACTATTCGATTTTTCAGTTTTTAAACTAAATCAAACCGTTTTGTCCCGCTCTACCCTAATGTTTTATTTAATTATTTACTTGTTAATTCTGGTTTCTTTTGCTCTTGTAGACATTTTATCAAACACCTTCTATGCATAAATAAATCTATACACAAGTAATTTAGCTAGAGAAAAAGAAATTCACAA
>NC_044931.1:10854875-10857131 GCF_003576645.1 Ipomoea triloba | reverse complement strand
GGGCATTCCGGCGACACTTCAGTAAAACGGACGTAACCGGAGCTAGGAATGTCCGAATGAGGCGAGGCAGGTGGCTATGGAACCGTATCGACGAGAGCTACAACAAAGAAGAAGACTAAAGAAGCAAACTTCACCATGCACGCTCACACGCGTGTGAGCGGCGTGGTTGCTTACTGGTTCGCTCCCACGCACGCTCACACGCGTGTGAGCCGCGTGGACGCGACACAAGCCAGAAATTATTAGGGCGAAATTTTAGGGGCTATATATATGCCCTTTATAGGTCTTTTAGATCAGTTTCCAGCAGCCCCCAATAGCTTTAGATCTGATTTCCCTTTCAAAATTCTTCCCTTTGGGGAAGAAAACATTCCTCCTTAGAATAGATTTAGCTTAGGATTGGAAGATGAAGATTATGTAGAGTCAAGCTTCTTTAGGTATAATCTCTCTTCTATAATATAAAGTTTACTCTTTTATATTCTTGCATTGTTTATTGCTTCTATGTATGTTTATTATGGTAGAGTAGAGTAGTTGGGTGTGTGTGCCCTTGTGATCTATGGATTGATGCTTATAATTTGATATTATGATCTTAGTATTGTGGGAGTATGATTGATGAATGTATGGATGATGTTGTTCAATCTTTGCTTCTATTTCCGGCCGGGATAGGTAGTAAAACGAGTGGAAGTGAGAGAGTGCGCGATAGCGGCCTCTCACGAGTCCAACTCATCTATATCTCTGCTCTTAATGCGAAAGGATGAGATCCGAGAGGAGTGGTAGGCTAGGTGTTCGATGAAATGCCTCAACCGAATGAGGATTGAGAGTTTGAGTGTGACGCCACTCAATACAAAGACCGTGACTCCCTAGATCAATCCCGAAACCCAATTCCAAGCTACCTACGATAATCAATCCTTTGCTTAACTTTGGCATGCACCCTTTCCTTTTACCTTTTGTATTTTATCCCTTTTTTTGCGAAGTGCAAGAATTGTGCAAATTATATAAAAACACACAAGATTAGTCCCTAGACCTATATGCAATGAAATTACCCTATCTTAGCATGTTTCTAGACCTAATGGACATCTATTATAACATATTTTATACCTAAATGATCACTAAAATATGGCTACTTTCGACACTTATCAGATACATATATATAATAACTTACAACATTAATACTAATACTACTCACTCCCCTTTTCAATTTCAAATTGAACAAAGTCTCCCCACTCAACTCTCTCCATTATGTCAAAAGTGACAATCTCTCCGTTTTTCACCATCTCTTCTTCACATACCCTCTCCTTATCTCCCCACTCAATTTGACTAGAAGAATCACCATCATCCTCATATGAGTAAAATGAAACATCATCTCCTTCACTCATCAACCCTTTGCTAAACAAGTCTAAGGATTCATCTTCCCAAAAATTGATACAAACATAATCATCATCACACAAAAGAGAACCCTCACAATCACCAATCAATATATCACAAGTTTCTATAGAATCATCCTCCCAAAAATTAAAGAAAGCATAATCACAAGTATTAGAAAAAATCATTACAAAGGGAGTCATCCTCACAAGAACCACAATTATCATCATCAAATGAATCAACACTCCCACAGTCATTAATAGAATTATCATCAACAAAGCGTGTGGAGTCATCCTCCCAAAAATAAAAACAAGTATTATCACAAACATAAAGATTATCATTGCAATTCAAAGGGGAGTCATCCACACAAGTGTCAAGAGTGTTTTCAATAAAAGATTGAGCACAAGAATTTTTAAGACTATTAGCACAAGAAGGATCAAGAATGTTACCACATGTCGGGTCTTCATCTTCCCATACTATTTCAATGTCCTCATCTTCACTCTCCATCTCTACCTCCTTTTGATTTTCCAATTCGGAAATTGGAACTTTTTCAAGCACCGGGGTGTCACACTCCACTACCTCTTCCCTATCATTTTTTTTTCTTCAACCTCATGTACTACCCTTGGATTGGCTTCAAAAATCGAGAGATCATCTTCAAGTGGGTAATTAACCCGTAATGAACTTTTCTTCATGAACTCCTCCATCATAAATAGCATTTTTGTTTCAATATCTTCCGATGGAAGATCTTCCTCCCAGAGGGTGACAAGATATTTGTAACCCCTCGTATTTTCCGATAAGTTTGAGGTTCGGAAAATAGGTCTTTAAGTTATGACATTTAAGAGAAGACGGTTTGATGCTCGAAATAATTTTTTTTAGGATTAGTTATCGATAGGCTGCGAA
>NC_044931.1:10853272-10853875 GCF_003576645.1 Ipomoea triloba | reverse complement strand
TTTTTTTTAAAGTAACCAAGGGCGTTTTGGGAAAAAAATTTATTTTTAAAAACTTTAAGGATCCTCAAGCATCATTCTTTTCTAAACTTTCTTTGCCCACTTGTGCAGTAATGAGGGTCGAAAAGGCTCCTCAAATTTATGTTTTTTTTTTAATACTAACCAAGGGCATTTTGGAGAAATTTTTTTCTATAAACTTTAAGGATCCTCAACGATCATTTTTTTCTAAACTATTATTGCCCACTTGGGCAGTAATGAGGGGCCGAAAAGGCTCCTCAATCTTAAGTCGTTTTTTTTTAATAGTAAGCAAGGCGTTTTGGGATAATTTTTATTTTTATAAACTTTAAAGATCCTCAACGCTCATTCTTTTCTAAACTTTCTTTGCCCACTTGGGTAGTAATGATAGGCCGAAAAGGCTTCTCAAACTTAAGTTTTTTTTTTAATACTAACCAAGGCATTTTGGGGAAATTTTTTATTTTTATAAATTTTAAGGATCCTCAAGGCTCATTGTTTTCTAAACTTTCTTTGCCCAATTGGGCAGTAATGAGGGGCCGAAAAGGCTACTCAAACTTATGTTTTTTTTTTAAAGGTAACCAAGGGCATTTT
>NC_044931.1:10848516-10852272 GCF_003576645.1 Ipomoea triloba | reverse complement strand
TATATATATATATATATATATATATATATATATATATATATATATATATATATATATATCGGATCAAATGAGAACAACCCCTCTTGTAAAAAAAAAAAATAAATAAATAAAGGAGAGTGAGAGAGAGAACTGATCTCAACTGCCTATCACTATTCTTCATTGGTTAAGGGTATGTTTTAGTAAAAATAAATACCGGTCAATTTTATACTCCCTCTGTCCCATTTTACCTGTCTTACTTTCCTTTTTAGTTTGTCCCAAAATGTTGTCCTATTTCCAAAATTGAACATCACCATCATTCTACTTTTCCCAATTACCCTTATGACTTTTGCTTTCTTTATTGCTTTTATTCCCAAAAGTGAAAAAGTTAAGGGCAAAATTGGAAAGCACATCACATTTACTTTAATTTCTTAAAAAGCGTGCAAAAAGCAAATGAGACATCCAATTCGGGACGGAGGGAGTAATTATTATAAACTTTCAATTTTGCAATATTTATAAAATTGAGTCCACTCTTTTTCCTCTTTTTTTTCAACAATCATCAATCGGTGATCTACCGCAAAGAAGAATATATACATATACATATTTAAATGTTTATTTATTATTGACATGTCAGTTTTTGCGGTTGCCAAAGATTTGGGATGAATCCCAAGTTTATCGTTCTCTTGAGGAAGAAAAATTTGGAAGTGTTAATAGGTTCTTAAACTAAGGAATAAGGAGTTACACGTACATATCATATACAAGGTCACTAAAAACAAGTTTGATTTGTGCATGTTGTAGTATCAAGGATCAAAACATGTATTTGAATTCAATAAGGAAAAAGCTTAGGAATGGAATTGCTATCTAGTACGTGATATGGATGCTTCTCGTGTTCTAGGACTTAGGTTATATACATTGCAAGGATGACATTCTCGTGAGGCCTTACTAGCACCTTTCACCTATCAGTCTACTGAGCATTCTCTAGGCATGGAGCACTCTTTAGGTGACCATCGACTGATTGACCTAAAAAACATTTTATCAAACATATTGTCTTCATCTCATTTCTCACTTAAGTCTTTCGGAACTCAAAGCAAGAAAACACCTATGGTTAGGAGCTACATTGAATCTAACAAGACCTTGCTAAGATTCAATGCCTTAGACAATCCTTAGAGTTGGGCATTCTCAAAGGAAGCAAACAATTCATCATAGATAACATGAACATTTTCATCAATCCATTACAATGCATAAACCTAATTATAAATGCAATTCACACTAGCATCATGACTAGAATCACAATTCAATTTCTAATTGAAAATCTAGACACACATTCTATCAATTGAAATCAACATTGAATCTAAATTCCACCAACTTGAAAGCAATTAAAGTAAAGATTAAAGTAAGAAAGTAGATGACCTAATTGATTGCAAGTAGAATCCAAACTACAAAGGAATTCAAGGAGTAGAAAGATTGTCAAGCTCTCTTCCCCAAGAAGATCTTCAAAAGTACAATGTGTAAGCTAGAGAGAGAAAGTAAAATGAATCTAAATCTGAATCTCATGTTCTAAAAGTGCCTAACTCCTCTAAAAATATCCAATTATGGTTTAAATAGCTTTCCCTTCATAGCACATTCTTCAAACATCTCGTTGAGCCCCGTCCACGATCGTGGATCGAGTTGTGGGACCTTCTGTTCTCCATCCACGATCGATCCACAATCGTGGACCCTTTGTTGACAGTCTTCATCAAGTGATTCTTCCCTGGTTCGGTCCCGGTCAAGTCCATATGCATTTCCTTAAGCTTAAAACCCTTCAAACCCACTAAAGTGCAAGATATGATAGAGCATTACAACACCTTAGCACATTAAAGCAATTATGACCACAAACCAACCACAAAGGATAGCATTTAAGCATAGAATGACACCTTAAAGACCCTTAAATGTGAGCGTTTTTGGCACTAATCAATTATTTTACTTTTGTCATTTGACGATATATTTCTTGTAATTCTTAACTAACCGAACATTTGAATACAATTTTTTATGTAATTTCATAATTCAACCAAACAATGAAATAACATTCCTACTATATTCCTTCTTTATTCCATTTCTTCTAAAATCTTTTTTAAAAAAAATTGTGAATTAAGCATCGCCCACCCACCTTTGGCAATCAAAGATTCCACAGAAATTTTCAAGAGAATAACAATTTATAGGCAATAAAAATTTTCTACATCTTTGTAATCCACCGAAGTCCATGGAGGCGCAAGTTACACCTCACATTGTAGATTTTAGTTCAAAAATTACGTGTTTACAATTAACATATTATGTATTTTTAATTAATAAATTTGTATTTTCTAAATAATTAAAGACACATAATATATTAATTATAAACACATATATTAATTACAGTGTTAACTGCATATTATCTGTATATATATAGTTAACATATTATGTGTCTATAATTAACATAATATGTAGTCAACATATTATTAAACATCTTACCTAGATTGTTATTTTTCATATTTATTGACTATCTTAAAATGTACTATATATCAAGTTTATTACAAAATAGTTAAATAAAATCATATGAGATGATAAATAATTAGTGAATATTAAGGAATTAAAAAACATGTCAATTAAATAAATAGTACTAGTCAATTACTATGTAGTATGATGATATTTCCGTTACCTTTTTAAATTGGTCGTTTCAAATTTATAAGATCAAATTTCGAGGATGGATATTGATTTTGAGCTAAAAAGATTGAAAAAGTATTGAATATATATTATTTTATAAAGAATTATAAATATTTTAAAAAAAAGAATATATAGCCCAAAAAACTCAGGTTAAGCGATACTTAACAAATTATGTATCGTAATACGAGCCTTAATTCCTAATCCAACATCGGTAATCATGATGTCTTTTTGTATTTGCGGCAGCTTTTGGTATAAAATGTTTAACAACAACCACAAAAGGGATCATTATGACATATATTTGCAAAGTATTTGATGTTCCAGCTAGAGTTTTCAGTTTTGGTATAATATGCGAAGAAGTTCAGCTGATATCAGACTGAGGTGCCAAATTTACATTGGGACAAGAGGTTTGATCTTTGAATGATGAAATTACATTTTAGGGTATGTTTGGTTTATACATGGAATCGGAATAGAAATCTAATACTTATTTTCATTTTTTGTCCTACTGTTATTAGGGCATTGCCAATTTTAGTCTACTTCATTAATTTTTGCCACATTATGACCAGTCTTATTTAGTCCTTGCCACTTTTAGTCCACCGTTAAAATTTTCGTCAAATGATCGTCCAAAACAGGGATATTTTTTGTCTTTTCATACTTTGGTCATATCCTGGACCCGTTACAGTGGTTTTCCTTACACATTTTCATCCAATGAAGAGGTCCCGCGGAAGCCATGTGAGCCACATTACAAAGCCATGCCTTTCGCCGGACCTCTTCATTGGATGAAAATGTGTAAGGAAGACTACTGTAAAGGGTAAAGGAGATGATCAAAGCATGAAAGACCAAAATATCCCTATTTTGGACGGTTATTTGACAAAAATTTTAACGGTGGACTAAAAGTGGCAAGAACTAAATAAGACTGGCCATAATGTGGCAAAAATTAATGAAGTGGACTAAAATTGGCAATGCCCCAATAACAATAGGACCAAAAATGAAAATGACTCCTTAGTAATGATAATGGATTTTGGTGAAAGTATTTTGTATGTTTGGTAGTAAGGTGGAATTAGAATGATTACCAGTATTGACGCAAATTATATGGTGGACCAT
>NC_044931.1:10845014-10847516 GCF_003576645.1 Ipomoea triloba | reverse complement strand
TGTACAAACTTTAGATATTTTTTAGGTTAATATTTAATATTTTAGTATTAACTATTAAAGTATTATATAATTTATAATTATTAGTCTTTAAAAAAATAAAAAATACTTAAACAAATTTTTAAAAAATAAAAAGTAAAATAAACAATACACGGGCGCCAATTAATCCCCGGCTAGGCGTCCTAGGAGCGCCTAGCGATTTTTTCAACCATGGTTATAGTCCATGATTATGTAGAGCAAAAAAAGAAAAAAGAAAAAAAAACAAAAAAAGAAGCCTATCTTTTTGTCATAGGAAGGATAAAAAGTCTCCAAAACATAATAGTCTGAGTGTTAAATAACAAAAATAATTGTCTAGGACTAAATTTGGAAATGTCACCAAAGACAAGGGGCCTCCGCTGGAATTAATTCATTGGGAAAATAATATAAAAAAATTGAAGAGAAGAAAATACACTTGCCTAAAATAGTGCTTGATCGGAAAAGATCAGAATGACCAAAAGTGTCCAAAATATGATAGTTTGGGACTAAATATGAAATTATCACAAAAAACAAGGGACCTCTGCTGGAATTAAGTCATGTTTTATGTGTTAGGTTTCTTTGTGATTCGTTGTCGGTTATGGTCAAAAGGCGAGGTTTACCTAGTGTACACTATCAGATAATGACAATCGATGTACCATGCCACTCAATTTGTTATTATTATTTGAGTTAATACTAGCCAAGGTCTCTTGAGTATAGTGGTTCCACGACCTATGGTTCTAAACTTTTAAATCAATCCTCTGTCATCCTCATTTTTTCAAATTTGACATGCCCTAGTCCTCCCGTTAGTTTTCACCGTCTGAGGCGTGAAATGTGAGGGCAAATAAGACTTTTCACATTTTGTTAAATGAGATTTCCGGTTCAGAACCGTGCCTTTTCTCCACAAAGGCGCCGAGGTGTTCAAGCAGGTGGAAGGAGCTTCTAGGTTGAAGAAGTTGTACCAAAATCGCAATGTCAAGGACGATAATATCAAAACGACGTCGTCGTCGCTGTCGTCTCCCTCTCATAGTAATAGTAGCCATAAATCTATGAAAAAATTTCTTCAGCGCTGTTCAAAATCACTGAACTCATCAATTGACGAATCGCTTAGCTTTCTATTGCTGAAGATACATGGAACGCAAGTCTGTTTTGGATCTGTTAGGTAAAGGTGCGAGGGTGATAGCGAAATATAGGCAAAAGCCAAGGCTAATTCATTTATATATCATTTTTCATTTGAGATGTTTCGTTGTATGTATAGTCGTGTCCATTTGTGTGTTTCTATACTGAACATTCATGTCATTAACAAACTGAAGGTTCGAATATAACACCGATAATCAACATGATTAATTTAGAGTAAATAGACAATGGTTGTATTGTCTTAGATATTTAGTACAAAGTTCAAGGCATTTCCTTTCTTGCTATAATGGCTACGTATATATACTAAGTTAACAATCGGTACAACAACGAGTAGTAATTGCTCAAATTAACTCTAAGTATAACAAATACAATGGTTCATTCACATTAAGTGCAACAGCTCTTGAGCTAAGTGCTTGTATTAACTCCAATTCCTGACCATTATAGTTAATGCTTAATTGTGTTAATTGATTTGACTTTTTTACAATTATGGTAATGCTTCAAGTTGGATTCGAGACTTGTGTAGTTATCAAATGAGTTTTTTGCATTTTTAGTCCCACGACTATAGTGGCACTTATAGGAGTGGTCCACGACTTTCAAACTTTGCAATTTTGATTCATGACTTTTGTTTTTGTTGCAAAAATGGTCCTTCCTGCACCGGAAAACAAAAATCGGCGGATTTTCCGGCAATTTTTCGCCGGAAAACAAAATTGACATGTTTTCCGTTAATTTCTCGCCGGAAAAAAAAAATCTCCTTTCAAGTAGGATTAAAATTGACATTTCTAAACAATTAATTTAAGTTAAAACAACTTCATTTCCGAAAACATATGTAGTCAATTTAATTATTTTTGATTTTGGTAAACTAATTAAAGTTAAAACTAATTCATTTCTAAAAGCATACGTAGCCAAGTTAATCTTAGTAAAATTAAATACAAATTCGAAATTATTTTTACTTTTTCGTTTAAATTTAAATTATATTTACTTTTTAGCCAAATAAGTACAAATTCAAAATTATTAATACAAATTCAAGATCAACAAAAATAATATTATTGAGATTAAATTTAAACTAAAAAGTAAAAATAATATTTGAATAAATTTGCCCAGTAGTAACATCTGCCAACACAAAGGAGAATTTTTTAGAAATGTCAATTTTGAATAAAAAGTAACTAAATTAATTTTTTAGAAATGTCAATTTATTCTGGTTATGCCTTTTCCTCTTTACTTTCTATATTCCCATATGCAATGATGAGGATGGAGTACTTGGGATCAACAGAATTTTAAAACTACGAAACCAACTGGTTTCACACCGAGAGAACAAGATCCAGAGCAAGACCCCCAACAACTTGGAAAGATATTCTT
>NC_044931.1:10843052-10844014 GCF_003576645.1 Ipomoea triloba | reverse complement strand
TATATATATATATATATATATATATATATATATATATATATATATATATATATATATATATAGAGAGAGAGAGAGAGAGAGAGAGAGAGAGAGAGGAACCTATGCCCTAGGTGCCCATCTACAACATTGGTATAAACAAAGCTATACATAACTTGACATTTGCCAATTACTTTGTGGTCAAGTGGCAAGGAATGACTCTCCCAAATGGAAGGTCATGAGATAATTATATTTAGGGAAAATGTACAAATAGGCCATTGAACTATTTAGGGGATAACAATTAAGTCATCGAACTCCAATAAGCTCCAAATTCATCCATGAACCTGTAAAAAAAAAAAGAGCAATTAGCCTTTTTAACAAGTTACCAATAGGTTTTTGCTGATTGGGGTGCTATTGGATGCCACGTGGATTTTTTATTATATATATATATATATAAATATATATACTTTTATTATCCTACCTAAGCATTGACCCAAAAAATAAAAAAATAAAAACATTTGACCCTCTTCTTGGTCAAAAAGAAATTGGAAATAAAAATCCTATTTCTCTCTTCTCCCTTGCGCAAGTTTGTCGCCAACGACTCTGATTTCTCCTACTAGGCTTCACTTTTCTCCTGGAAACTCTACAATAAATTGGTAATTTCTTTTCTTTTTTTTTTGAAAAAACGAGAGCAAATATCATTAATGAATCAATAACTCAGCGATACAATCAGGAGGGATAGAAACCCACGAACCAAGGCCAGATAGAGAATCAGTTGCCCGTGCAAGCACATGAGCCACATGATTCACTAACCTCTTGACATGGCGAACAGAAACGTTCCCAATGTCCATAGCCAAAGAACGGCATTGCTTAACAATAAAACCAACACATGAAAAGTCTAAAGTTCGAGAATTAAAAGCAAGGCAAAAATTTAAACAATCAGTTTCAATAATAACATTATCGTAGCCAACATCTTTAATCCAGGA
>NC_044931.1:10837360-10842052 GCF_003576645.1 Ipomoea triloba | reverse complement strand
AGTTTAAGAGATCTTCCTCTCTCCAATGTCATTAACACTTAGAAATTCAAATTACAACTTGATGCTTATTCAGAATTTTCCTAACCAATAAATACCTAAGGCCTAACGTAAACTTAACGTTCATTTCCTTGAAA
Source organism: Ipomoea triloba (assembly GCF_003576645.1). Classification (NCBI taxonomy): domain Eukaryota; kingdom Viridiplantae; phylum Streptophyta; class Magnoliopsida; order Solanales; family Convolvulaceae; genus Ipomoea; species Ipomoea triloba. The sequence goes on along the minus strand of NC_044931.1, from coordinate 10,841,918 downwards.
TTAGGAGATTGAAAATAACAAAATTAACAGAAGGAAAATAAATAGGAAAAAAGACTTTATAAATAGCTTAGCTGCTTGGTCTTTGTCTTCCTCTACGTCTGTGATACGCCTTTCCCACGAATGCATTAGCACACCCCTCCAAGTCAACCAGCTTGTCCTCAAGCTGAAAATCGGGGAAAAGTGATTGGAAAAGGGGCAAAGGTTCCCAAGAAGCATCTTCTGGAGCCGCGCCACGCCAATGCACCAGAACTTCCTTCGCACCGCGGTTCAGGCGAGCCTTGAACACGAGCTGTGGTTGCAGCAAAACCCGACCTTCCTGTAGCGGGGGCAGCGCGGGTGTGATATCCGGAGTGTCCCCTTGGTAGGGCTTCAGCAAGGACATGTGGAAGACATCGTGGATCCTACTGGATGCAGGGAGGGCCAGCCGGTAAGCAACCGTCCCGATGCGCTTTGTAATACAAAAAGGTCCAAAAAACTTTGGAGATAGTTTGTAAGCGAAGCCAAACCCATTGACCAACATCAAAAGTAACATCCCGGTGCGAGCGGTTGTAGGACTTGGCCATACGCACCTGAGTAGCTTGCAAGCGCTCCTTAACTAAGGTGATGAACTCATCTCGGTCCCGAAGGGCAATGTCAACCGCGTCGAGTTTTGACACCCCAGGTTCGTAGGACAAGAGGCGCGGAGGGTCGCGGCCGTAGACAACATGGAAAGGAGAAGTCTGCAAAGCGGAGTGGAAGGAGGTGTTGTAGCAAAACTCGGCCCAGGGAAGGCAATCGACCCACTTTCGCGGGCAGTCACCTACGAGGCAGCGTAGGTACATGGCAATCGTGCAGTTGGTTACCTCAGTCTGACCGTCCGATTGCGGGTGGTAGGAATAGGTTAGTCTCGCTGAGTTTAAATAATTCCTTCCAAAAGGCGCTTGTGAACTTGACGTCCCTATCGTTGACAATGGAATCCGGAACGCCATGTAGTTTGACGATTTGAGCAAAGAACACACTGGCTATCGAAGACGCCGTATAAGGGTGCCTGAGTGGAATGAAATGGGCATATTTGGACAAGCGATCCACCACTAAGAGAATTACTGATTTTCCGTGAACCTTGGGCAGGCTTTCAATGAAGTCGAGAGAGATGTCACTCCAAATAAGTGATGGGATCGGCAAGGGTTGTAGGAGTCCAGCCGGGTGCAGGTTCTCCCATTTGCAACGTTGACACGTGGGGCATTTCTTGACGTAGTCGCGGATCGCACCTCGCATCCCCGTCCAAAAGAATTCGCGGGACACATGAAAGAGTGTCTTCTGGGCCCCTTCGTGGGTAGAGTCGTGAAACCCTGCAAGAACGACCTGAATTAGTGGAGAGTCCGGAAGGAGGAAGAGCTTACCTTTGTATCGTATGAAGTCGCCGTCCAAGGACCAGTGAGGGCCTTCAGAGCCGGATTGAATTTTCCCCCTCATGGCTTGCGCTACCGTTGAAGTCGAGAGTTCTCAGCGAAGGGAATCCAGAATCGGGGAGATCGGGGCAGAGAGCGCCATAAGAGAAGAAACCTCCTCATCGCGGCGTGATAAGGCATCTGCCATCGTATTGAGTTGACCGGCGCGAAATTCGACGTGAAAGTCATATCCCATAAGTTTGCTGATCCAATGGTGTTGGGGCGATGTGGTGAGCCGTTGTTGCAGGAGGAATTTTAAGCTGTAGTGATCTTTACGGACCGTGAATTTGCAGCCCCAAAGGTAGTGTCGCCAGTGTCGAATCGAATGCGAAAGCCCGATTAGTTCCTGCTCATACGAGGCTAATTTGTGGTGGCGCGCGGCTAGGCGTCGGCTAAAGAAGGCCATCGGATGATTCTCTTGGTGCAGTACTGCACCAATTCCCACCCCCGAGGCGTCACATTCGACCACGAATGGCTTAGAAAAATTCGGAAGTTGTAGCACCGGAGCCGTGGTCAGCGCTACCTTGAATGCGTCGAAGGCTGTCGTCGCCTCTGGTGTCCAAGTGAAGCTGTTTTCCGAAGGAGAGATGTCAACGGAGCTGCTATAACGCCAAAGTCCTTAATAAATTTCCGGTAGAAGCCGGCGAGGCCAAGGAAACCGCGGAGGCCCTTGACGCACTGCGGTTGCGGCCAATCTAAAACGGTCTGGACCTTGCTAGGATCCATAGAGACTCCTGCTGTGTCAATGATGTGTCCAAGGTAACAAACCTTGTCAAACACGATACGGACGTGAGAAATATGCTCCGCTCAAGACCTGCTATAGATTAAAATATCGTCAAAGAAAACCAAAACAAATTTACGGAGAACAGAGTAAAAAACCTCGTTCATTAGAGCCTGGAAAGTAGATGGGGCATTGCATAGGCCGAACGGTATCACCAGGAATTCAAAGTGGCCGTGGTGAGTGCGAAAAGCCGTCTTCTCGATGTCGTCCAAGATCATGCGAATTTGGTGATAACCAGACCGTAGATCCAGCTTCGTGAAGAAACGCATCCCATGTAATTCGTCTAAAAGTTCATCAATCACAGGGATGGGAAACTTATCTTTCACGGTTTGGGCATTTAATTCCCTATAATCGATATAGAATCGCCAAGAGCGGTCCTGTTTAAGTACCAACAAAACTGGGGAGCAATATGGCGAATGGTTGGGCCGAATTATGCCTAGCTCCAACATGGAACGGCATTGACGTTCAATTTCATCCTTCTGAGCTTGAGGGTACCGGTATGGCCGAACGGCCACCGGGTCCACGCCCGTGACTAGGGTAATGCGATGATCGCACTGGCGTGTGGGCGGGAGTGTCGTGGGTTCCTGAAAAAGGGTAGAGTAATCAGTTAGAAGGTGCTCCAAGGCATTATTAATGCCCACTTGGGCCTTGTAGGGCCGTGAGCACGTGACCGGGCGAAACCTGTTCCCCTTGCCACGTGACGGGCTGGTTGTCATACCTAAAAGACATAGTAAGGGCAGTAAAATCCCAAAGAATCGCACCCAAGGTGCGCAACCAATGGACCCCCAACACAATTTCAAAGCCTACTAACGGAATTACATATAAATTAACAGGAAAATAATTAGAATCCTTTTGGAGAATAACGTCTTCACAAATGCCGAGTCCAGTAATCCGTTCTCCATTGGCGACCGCCACTCGCAAATATGGACAGCTACGAATAGTTAGGCCCAAATGTTTAGCCGTGGTAGAGTCTACGAAATTGTGTGTACTCCCTGAGTCAATTAAGGCAGTGATAGGGCTATTATTTAAACGCAAATTCACTCGCATAGTATTGCCGTTTCCCGTCCCAGTAATCGCGTGCAGCGAGATTTCTGGGTGTTCCTCCTCAGGTTCGACGGATGCGAAGGATTGCTCTGGAATCGAAGACGCACTATCATCGATCACCAACATGAACAAGTGCCTACAGTTGTGCGCCGGGGACCAAGCTTCATCGCAATGGAAGTAGAGACCTTGGGCGCGGGGTACCTGATATTCATTCCGGGAGAGGCGCCGTTCAGGCGGAGACCCGGAGGACGATCCACCGGAAAACCGCGACTGCGAAACCGCCGGTCTGGGCGCCGCGACAGAGCGGCTACCGGCAGAACTGGGAATCGACGCTGCCGGCGTAGGCGACTGCCGTAGTCGCGAACCGGGAGCGGATTGTGTTGGTCCTTGTCGCGAGCCACCTGCGAAGGGAAAAGAAGAAAAAGGAGGGTTAGGGAGAACTGCTGGCGAAAAGCAGTACTGTTTGCGCGCTAAGGATCGGGCGAGGTTCATCGCAACGTCCAGATTGAGCGGATGCATGTTCTCTACGTCAATACGCAGCCATTCATCGAGGCCTGCGGTGAAGAGGTCCACTTTCTGGTCCGGCCGAACAAACGTGGTGCACACCAGGGTCTCTTGAAACTCGGTGGAGTATTCCTCCACCGAACGGCCATCCTAGTGAATTCGTGTGAGGTTGCCGAGGGAATTGCCGCGGAGTCCAGGGCCAAAACGGAGGTAGCAGCGTTGCTTGAACTGGGGCCAAGACATGGCCAGTTCCTCCATCTCCAACTGGAAGTGCCACAGTTGCGCTACTCCGGTGAGGTGGAACGCCGCTTCTCACGAAATCGGCTTCAGAGGTGCCCTGCGTCCTGAAAAACTGTTCGCAACGATGCAGCCAACCGGTGGGATCCTCGATGCCATCGTAGCGGGGGAATTCCAGCCGCCTGAATTTCGGAACAGTCGCCGAGGCAACCGGTGCCGCCGCCGTCGCAGGTGCCGCTGCCGGGGCAGAGCCGTGGCTGGGGCTACCAGAGTCGTCACCCGCAAGTCCTTTCCCAGCCAGTAGCTGTCGGAGCAGCTGCCGGATTTCGCCCTGTTCGGCTTGAATGGCTTCGACCGCTGCTTGAAGGGCCTGGACAGATTCTGCTGAGGCGTGATCGCTCATGACATCAGGCTTTGATACCAAATTTGTTGTGGGCTCGGGAACCTGGGAATGCGTCACTGGGCGAAGAGTCGAAACCGAGGGTCTCGTCTTCCCTATGATTGCAGTTGTAAGGGAGAAAACAAAGAACAAGAAGGCTAAGGTGAAGAGTTTAAGAGATCTTCC
>NC_044931.1:10833192-10836360 GCF_003576645.1 Ipomoea triloba | reverse complement strand
GGGGTCATTTTCATAAATATTATAAACTTTTAAAATGAGCGGGGTCATTTTCATAAATATTACAAAATTTTGTTTATTTCAACCGTTAGATCTACTAAATCAATGGTTTGGATTTGTCCTTACATTCTCACCTGGGAGATGGTTTTCACCTGATTAAGGACCTATATATATAGATATATATGGAGTGGGTCAGGTGCAAATATGACTTTCCGTGCGGTTAACACAAAAAGACGCACCTCAAGCATTAAAATGGTGCACCTTAAGTACACAAATCACACACCTAAAAGTTTTAAAATGACGCACCTTAAGTTTCAACAAGTGACGCACCTTAAGCATACAAATCACACATCTTAAGAAGGAAAACAACGCACCTTAAGAAGGAAAATCACGCACCTAAAGCTTTAGGCCGACGCATCTTAAGTTTCAACAACTAGCGCACCTTAAGCACAAAAATCATGCACCTTTAAGCAGGAAAACCACGCACCTTAAGCACAAAAATAACGCATCTTAAATTTGACCTAGATGCAAAAAGACGAAATTTCCACTATATTTTCTTAATAATTTTTAATCATGGATGTTGATTTAAGCAATATCAATGGCTCAGATTTAACAGCACGGAACACACCCAACCACATGAAAACTGAATTATATATATATATATATATATATATATATATACACACACCAAAAATATGTTCAAATGTGACCGCGCCTTTCCGTGCGGTCGGTGCGGTTCACACCACTCAATGTTAGAAAATGCACCACTCAATGTTAGAAAACGCACCACAATGAAAATACACAACAATACCATAAAACACACCACACACCCAAAATAATGCACCATAACTCCCCTGCCCCTAATGGTGCATTTGCTAACACTGTGTGGTATATACTTACATACCTAGTAATGTGTTTTTTGATGATGCGTACTTAATGATGCACATTTGTGTGGTGTATTTTCTAACATTGAGTGATGTATATTTGTATAGATAGTGGTGCGGCTGCACTGGCCGCACGTTAAGGGTCGGCCACACCTGATCATGACCCTTAGAAAACATATGTTTTAATATTTCAATTATGCAATACAGTCGTTTTAGTTTCTGTCTTTTAATCATTAAAGAATACACCTCTGACTTTATAAACCAACAAATAAAAACAAAAAAAAAAATTTTAAAAAAAACAAAAAAAAACAAAACAAAAATTGTCCCTCAAGCAATGAATCATGAATTCTCATTAAAAAAATTCATATGTAACTTCTATTAAACATACACTAATCAACACATGGAACACGAGACATGGAGGTTCACCGTTTCATTACTTGATAGACAAAACTTGTAACTTTTTGTAAAGTTAGAGCGCCTGTTATACAAAAGCTAAAAAGAAAAATATATATATAAGCTAAAAACAGTTAAAATTAGAGTTGAAGGATTAAAATGTAATTTTTTTGGGCAAATCATTGATATTCTCTTACTAGTCCTAGGTAGAATTTTCTTCACGTTGAGATACTGCACTACCTAGAATGGAACAAAAGTTGGAACAGCGAAAGGGGAAAGGTGAAAGCAACGTTTTCCTAGTTTATGGAAGCCAACTAATAATGAATCTAGTAATCGCAGCTGTCCAACTCCTTTAGACAAGCAAGATATTCGAGATTTTCAAGATTTCCTGATTTCCCTGTCTTGTAGGTTTAGATAAACTTGAATTATGATTCGACTAATTAATCCGATATATACTTTGATAACCACAAGATGCTAACTCCAACTTCACATGAGCGTTATCTATTAATCTTCTTGATTTAAGTTGATCAGTTGTAGACAATTAAGGTTGATTTAATTCATTGTGATTTTTTGGCGATTAAGGTCTCAATGTAGGTTCCAATAGTAATTGTTGATTTTTTTCGTAAATTAAAGATAAAATTGAATTGCTCATATGTATGGGCAGCTTCATTGGTACTCAAGTGGTAGATTGTATATTATGGACATTGACACAAGATCGAGTAACATCCAATGTAGTGGATTCTTTGTGAAAACCAAGCAACTTTTTACTAAAGTCTATAAGTCATCGTGATTTACTCTTATTATCATATATATTGAGCCTGAGTGCAGAGATTTTCGGGAGAAGAATTCTCTTTTTTAGACAAAAGACAAAATTGAATTATATTAAAAATTAATATGATTTCCACGAGGGATATGATAGATATATATCGGTACCAAGCAACAAGATTTTGGTGGTCAAGAAAATATTGTATTGTATGGTGTTGGTCAAAAATTGCGACGTGGTACAAAAGCAGATGTTCCCTTTTTGGATGGGTCAACAAAAACGAGGTTAAGTGCGATGTTTAAGGTTTTGGTTTAAGGCTCGTGTTGAATGCAGTCCAACAATGTCATGTTCCGCCAACAATTTTGCTGCGCATAGTACTCGATTCTCAATTATGTTGTGCACCAAAAGTCACACCATGTTAGGTAAACCAAGAGCTGAGGGTCTATTTGGTCGGTATTTTATTTTATTACTTTGTGTATATGAGAGAATGCATCTAATCTTGTTTAATTTGGTGACGGCAGGCAATGGAGTCTCTCCATTTACGCAATCATAGGATTCTTAGATTCTAGCTTGCTAGGTATAGCTTAGGTTAATGTTGTTCTGGAACAAATCTTTAAAGATTTTTGTTTTGTTTTTAACCGCACCCCACCTTAATTTTCGTTGGAGTAGAGTTTCAAGTGTAACCATATTGTAAAAATTAGTCTAAAATGTTTTTAAATCGGCAAATTACCCTTTATGTGACCGATCGTCTAGGCGCCCAACTTAGCCGAATTAACTCATCCAATTCGTCTGAGTTAACTAAGTTAATTCATGCGAGTCGACCTTACTAATTTATTTGAATTATATATATAAACCATCTAACTTTTCTTCTTTTTTTTTTAAAAAAAAAAATTTTTTAGTTTTCTTTTGAGGTGAACCAATAATCACTATCTAAGGGTGTGCATTGAGTAAAGTATATATATTTTTTTATAATAGCTCATAAACTACACATAAAAGGTAAACTGCACTAAAATACCATATGTGACAAGTTTGATCGAAAAAATATTGATGGAGCGTTTAGTCGGAGGGAATTACAATTCCATTCCCACATAATTCCTTCATTCTCAAGGAATTAGAATCCCATCGCCTCCC
>NC_044931.1:10831564-10832192 GCF_003576645.1 Ipomoea triloba | reverse complement strand
GGTTAGGCCGGAGTCCTGAAAATGGAGTCGGCACTCGGTCAACCGTGCCTCCCTGAAAAGAGAGTGTGAAAAGAAGTTATAAGGATGGTGTTTTGGTAAGGCCGGAGTCCTGAAAATGGGGGTCGGCACTCGGTCAACCGTGCCTCCCTGAAAAGGGAGGGGGAAAAGAAGTTATAAGGATGGGGTTTTGGTTAGGCCGGAGGCTTGAAAATGGAGGCGGCACTCGGTCAACCGTGCCTCGCTGAAAAGGGAGTGTGAAAAGAAGTCATAAGGATGGTGTTTTGGTTAAGCCGGAGTCCTGAAAATGGAGTCAGTACTCGGTCAACCGTGCCTCGCTGAAAAGGGAGTGTGAAAAGAAGTCATAAGGATGGTGTTTTGGTTAGGCCGGAGTCCTGAAAATGGAGTCGGCACTCGGTCAACCGTGCCTCGCTGAAAAGGGAGTGTGAAAAGAAGTCATAAGGATGGCGTTTTGGTTAGGCCGGAGTCTTGAAAATGGAGTCGGCACTCGGTCAACCACGCTTCCCTGAAAACGGAGTGTGAAAAGAAGTCATAAGGATGGCGTTTTGGTTAGGCCGGAGTCCTGAAAATGGAGTCGGCACTCGGTCAACCGTGCCTCCCTGAAAAGGGA
>NC_044931.1:10829939-10830564 GCF_003576645.1 Ipomoea triloba | reverse complement strand
AGTGAGGTGTCTTGGGTAGTTTGAACGGCAACTGTCTTGGACAAGGTCTTGCCAATGGTTCCGGGTCGGGTGCTGCTAGCCTGATTACTCTGTCAAAATCAACTGTCTTTTTTTTTTTTAAAATTTTGTCTAACTCTTATTTACTTTTGTTTTCATGCTTGTTGATTTTGATTTGAATTGCCCTTATTAACCATGATGAAAAGTCTTGTGAGTGTTGATTGTTGTGAAAAATTGATAGGGATTGATGTGAGTAGTTGGGGCAAAGATTGTTGATTGGCAAAAAAGGGAGGGGAAGGGGAGGGGGGGGGGGATTGCACATCCATACTTTCCCCCTACTCTTGATTTCTTGTTGTGCCCATTAGTTTGTTTTAAAGTGTGGAAACCACACCCTATTTGCACTTCTAAAGTGTGGAAATGGCACGATTTTATCATTTGTTTCGCACCATTCACATGCATGCTTGCTAGTCATATTCATTCCACCCTATATTTCCACCACACCCCACCCCACACCATACTTCTAAAGTGTGGAAAGGGGAACCATGTTTTCAACCACCCACTCATGTTTCCACCCCCGCTTGCATGTGAGTGAACACTGAGGACGGTGCTCGATCTAAAGTGTGGAAAG
>NC_044931.1:10828779-10828939 GCF_003576645.1 Ipomoea triloba | reverse complement strand
AGGTCATAAGTTTGGTGTTTTGGTTAGGCCGGAGTCATGAAAATTGAGTCGGCACTCGGTCAACCGTGCCTCCCTAAAAAGGGACTGTGAGAAAGAATTCATAAGGTTGGTGTTTTGGTTAGGCCGGAGTCCTGAAAATGGTGTCGGCACTCGGTCAACC
>NC_044931.1:10828094-10828584 GCF_003576645.1 Ipomoea triloba | reverse complement strand
AAAAGAGAGTGCGAGAAAGAGGTCATAAGTTTGGTGTTTTGGTTAGGCGGAGTCTTGAAAATGGAGTCGGCACTCGGTCAACCGTGCCTCCCTAAAAATGGACTGTGAGAAAGAAGTCATAAGGTTGGTGTTTTGGTTAGGCCGGAGTCCTGAAAATGGTGTCGGCACTCGGTCAACCGTGCCTCCCTGAAAAGGGAGTGCGAGAAAGAGGTCATAAGGTTGGTGTTTTGGTTAGGCCGGAGTCCTGAAAATGGTGTCGGCACTCGGTCAACCGTGCCTCCCTGAAAAGGGAGTGCGAGAAAGAGGTCATAAGGTTGGTGTTTTGGTTAGGCCGGAGTCCTAACAATGGAGTCGGCACTCGATCAGTCGTGCCTCCCTGAAAAGAGAGTGCGGGAAAGAGGTCATAAGTTTGGTGTTTTGGTTAGGCGGAGTCCTGAAAATGGAGTCGGCACTAGGTCAACCGTGCCTCCCTAAAAAGGGACTGTGAGAA
>NC_044931.1:10826316-10827094 GCF_003576645.1 Ipomoea triloba | reverse complement strand
ATTAGAGTATGATGCTATAACCTTTCTAAGATCATTTTCTGTAATCTCTCGAGTTTTGCACTCTTCAGTTAGTTGGATTATTTTAGCCTCTAACTCATTTACTTTGAGAGTTAGCTCCGAATTCTCTTTCGAGACGTTCTTAAGCATATCTCTTTCAGCAGTTAGCTTGCTGTTTTCATCCATCACTCTAGCATGAGTGCTATTGGCGATGTTAAGGTTCCTTCTGAGCGATTCCAACATCTCGAAGGGGTCCTCATCGCTTTTAAATGAAGAACAACGAGAGGTAGAAGTAGAGCAGCGAGATGTAGGAGTAGAGGTTACCTCGTTGTCAATGGCCATTAGGCATTGATTCTCCTCTTCCTCGGTGTATAAGCAGATGAGCCCCCTCTCATCCTCTGAGCTGCTGCTGCTTTCGCTGGAGCTCGACGTCTCGGACTCCTCGATTGTCCTCTCGAATTCTTCAGCAACAAGCGCCTTCCTGCGCTGATACGTCTTTGATGATCCTTTGAAGCCACCTTGTGTTGGCTTCTCCCTGGATTCCTCTATTCTCTTGGAATCCTTGCCTTCTTGGCCCTGATGCTTGCTTACTAGTGGGTAAGGGCATTCGGCCTTGAAATGTCCCGGTCTTCTACAGTTGNTCATGTATTTCCTGAACTTTCTCACAAAGAGAGCAAACTGTTGGTCAGACATAACATTCGTAGGATTAGAGTCTGACCTTGAAGATGTGGATGGTTGCTCAGCAACAAGTGCTACGTTTCGTCGATCCACAATGTCCTCA
>NC_044931.1:10823666-10825316 GCF_003576645.1 Ipomoea triloba | reverse complement strand
CTAACTCACTCAAAGGCAGACAGACTGCCGGACACATAAGGATCCGAAGATAGAAATGAGACTTAGGTTATCTCAACCTAACTCACTCAAAGGCTGGAAGACTGCCGGACTCATAAGGATCCGAAGATCGAAATGAGACTTAGGTTATCTCAACCTAACTCACTCAAAGGCAGGCAGACTGCCGGACTCATAAGGATCCGAGGATCGAAATGAGACTTAGGTTATCTCAACCTAACTCACTCAAAAGCATGCAGACTGCCGGAATCGTAAGGATCCGAAGATCGAAATGAGACTTAGGTTATCTCAACCTAACTCACTCGAAGGCAGACAGACTGCCGGACACATAAGGATCCGAAGATCGAAATGCGACTTAGGTTATCTCAACCTAACTCACTCGAAGGCAGACAGACTGCCGGACACATAAGGATCCGAAGATCGAAATGAGACTTAGGTTATCTCAACCTAACTCACTCAAAAGCATGCAGACTGCCGGAATCGTAAGGATCCGAAGATCGAAATGATACTTAGGTTATCTCAACCTAACTCACTCAAAGGCATACAGACTGCCGGACTCATAAGGATCCGAAGATCGAAATGAGACTTAGGTTATCTCAACCTAACTCACTCAAAGGCAGGCAGACTGCCGGACTCATAAGGATCCGAGGATCGAAATGAGACTTAGGTTATCTCAATCTAACTCACTCAAAGGCAGACAGACTGCCGAAATCATAAGGATCCGAAGATCGAAATGAGACTTAGGTTATCTCAACCTAACTCACTCAAAGGCAGACAGACTGCCGGACTCATAAGGATCCGAAGGTCGAAATGAGACTTAGGTTATCTCAACCTAACTCACTCAAAGGCTGGCATACTGCCGGACTCATAAGGATCCAAAGATTGAAATGAGACTTAGGTTATCTCAACCTAACTCACTCAAAGGCAGACAGACTGCCGGACTCATAAGGATCTGAAGATCGAAATGAGACTTAGGTTATCTCACCCTAACTCGCTCAAAGGCAGGCAGACTGCCGGACTCATAAGGATCCGAAGGTCGAAATGAGACTTAGGTTATCTCAACCTAACTCACTCAAAGGCTGGCAGACTGCCGGACTCATAAGGATCCAAAGATTGAAATGAGACTTAGGTTATCTCAACCTAACTCACTCAAAGGCAGACAGACTTCCGGACTCATAAGGATCCTAGGATCGAAATGAGACTTAGGTTATCTCACCCTAACTCACTCAAAGGCAGGCAGACTGCCGGACTCATAAGGATCCGAAGATCGAAATGAGACTTAGGTTATCTCAACCTAACTCACTCAAAGACAGACAGACTGCCGGACTCATAAGGATCCGAAGATCGAAATGAGACTTAGGTTATCTCAACCTAACTCACTCAAAGGCATGCAGACTGACGGACTCATAAGGATCCGAAGATCGAAATGAGACTTAGGTTATCTCAACCTAACTCACTCAATGGCAGACAGACTGCCGGACACATAAGGATCCGAAGATAGAAATGAGACTTAGGTTATCTCAACCTAACTCACTCAAAGGCTTGAAGACTGCCGGACTCATAAGGATCCGAAGATCGAAATGAGACTTAGGTTATCTCAACCTAACTCAATCAAAGGCAGAAAGACTGACGGAC
>NC_044931.1:10820374-10820802 GCF_003576645.1 Ipomoea triloba | reverse complement strand
CTCACTCAAAGGCAGACAGACTGCCGAAATCATAAGGATCCGAGGATCGAAATGAGACTTAGGTTATCTCAACCTAACTCACTCAAAGGCAGAAAGACTGACGGACTCATAAGGATCCGAAGATCGAAATGAGACTTAGCTTATCTCAACCTAACTCACTCGAAGGCAGACAGACTGCCGGACTCATAAGGATCCGAAGATCGAAATGAGACTTAGGTTATCTCAACCTAACTCACTCAAAGGCATGCAGACTGCCGGAATCGTAAGGATCCGAAGATCGAAATGATACTTAGGTTATCTCAACCAAACTCACTCAAAGGCAGACAGACTCCCGGACTCATAAGGATCCGAGGATCGAAATGAGACTTAGGTTATCTCAACCTAACTCACTCAAAGGCAGGCAGACTGCCGGACTCATAAGGATCCGA
>NC_044931.1:10819175-10819374 GCF_003576645.1 Ipomoea triloba | reverse complement strand
CTCTTTCTCGCACTCTCTTTTCAGGGAGGCACCGTTGATCGAGTGCCGACTCCATTGTTAGGACTCCGGCCTAACCAAAACACCAACCTTATGACTTATTTCTCGCACTCCCTTTTCAGGGAGGAACGGTTGACCGAGTGCCGACACCATTTTCAGGACTCCGCCCTAACCAAAACACCAACCTTATGACTTCTTTCTC
>NC_044931.1:10818392-10818835 GCF_003576645.1 Ipomoea triloba | reverse complement strand
CAGGACTCCGGCCTAACCAAAACACCAACCTTATGACTTCTTTCTCACACTCCCTTTTTAGGGAGGCACGGTTGACCGAGTGCCGACACCATTTTCAGGACTCTGCCTAACCAAAACACCAAACTTATGACCTCTTTCTCGCACTCTCTTTTCAGGAAGGCACCGTTGATCGAGTGCCGACTCCATTGTTAGGACTCCGGCCTAACCAAAACACCAACCTTATGACTTCTTTCTCACACTCCCTTTTTAGGGAGGCACGGTTGACCGAGTGCCGACACCATTTTCAGGACTCTGCCTAACCAAAACACCAAACTTATGACCTCTTTCTCGCACTCTCTTTTCAGGAAGGCACCGTTGATCGAGTGCCGACTCCATTGTTAGGACTCCGGCCTAACCAAAACACCAACCTTATGACTTCTTTCTCGCACTCCCTTTTCAGGGAG
>NC_044931.1:10817201-10817392 GCF_003576645.1 Ipomoea triloba | reverse complement strand
AGTTATAAGGATGGTGTTTTGGTTAGGCCGGAGTCCTGAAAATGGAGTCGGCACTCGGTCAACCGTGCCTCCCTGAAAAAGGAGTGTGAAAAGAAGTAATAAGGATGGCGTTTTGGTTAGGCCGGAGTCCTGAAAATGGAGTCGGTACTCGGTCAACCGTGCCTCCCTGAAAAGGGAGTGTGAAAAGAAGT
>NC_044931.1:10816706-10816887 GCF_003576645.1 Ipomoea triloba | reverse complement strand
AATGGAGTCGGCACTCGGTCAACCGTGCCTCCCTGAAAAGGGAGTGTGAAAAGAAGTTATAAGGATGGTGTTTTGGTTAGACCAGAGTCCTGAAAATTGAGTCCGCACTTGATCAACCGTGCCTCCCTAAAAAGGGAGTGTGAAAAGAAGTCATTAGGATGGTGTTTTGGTTAGGCCGGAG
>NC_044931.1:10811965-10815706 GCF_003576645.1 Ipomoea triloba | reverse complement strand
CTGAAAATGGTGTCGGCACTCGGTCAACCACGCCTCCCTGAAAAGGGAGTGCGAGAAAGAAGTCATATGGTTGGTGTTTTGGTTAGGCCGGAGTCCTGAAAATGGTGTTGGCACTCGGTCAACCACGCCTCCATAAAAAGGGAGTGTGAGAAATAAGTAATAAGGTTGGTGTTTTGGTTAGGCCGGAGTCCTGAAAATGGAGTCGACACTCGCTCAACCGTGCCTCCCTGAAAAGGGAGTGTGAGAAAGAAGTCATAAGGTTGGTGTTTTGGTTAGGCCGGAGTCCTGAAAATGGAGTCGGCACTCGGTCAACCGTGCCTCCCTGAAAAGAGAGTGCGAGAAAGAGGTCATAAGTTTGGTGTTTTGGTTAGGCGGAGTCCTGAAAATGGAGTCGGCACTAGGTCAACCGTGCCTCCCTAAAAAGGGACTGTGAGAAAGAAGTCATAAGGTTGGTGTTTTGGTTAGGCCGGAGTCCTGAAAATGGAGTCGGCACTCGGTCAACCGTGCCTCCCTGAAAAGGGAGTGCGAGAAAGAAGTCATAAGGTTGGTGTTTTGGTTAGGCCGGAGTCCTGAAAATGGAGTTTGCACTCGGTCAACCGTGCATCCCTAAAAAGGGACTGTGAGAAAGAAGTCATAAGGTTGGTGTTTTGGTTAGGCCGGAGTCCTGAAAATGGTGTCGGCACTCGGTCAACCGTGCCTCCCTGAAAAGGGAGTGCAAGAAAGAAGTCATAAGGTTGGTGTTTTGGTTAGGTCGGAGTCCTGAAANATGGAGTCGGCACTAGGTCAACCGTGCCTCCCTAAAAAGGGAATTTGAGAAAGAAGTCATAAGGTTGGTGTTTTGGTTAGGCCGGAGTCCTAACAATGGAGTCGGCACTCGATCAGCCGTGCCTCCCTAAAAAGAGAGTGCGAGAAAGAGGTCATAAGTTTGGTGTTTTGGTTAGGCGGAGTCCTGAAAATGGAGTCGGCACTAGGTCAACCGTGCCTCCCTAAAAAGGGACTGTGAGAAAGAAGTCATAAGGTTGGTGTTTTGGTTAGGCTGGAGTCTTAACAATGGAGTAGGCACCCGATCAACCGTGCCTCCCTAAAAAGAGAGTGCGAGAAAGAGGTCATAAGTTTGGTGTTTTGGTTAGGCGGAGGCCTGAAAATGGAGTCGGCACTAGGTCAACCGTGCCTCCCTAAAAAGGGACTGTGAGAAAGAAGTCATAAGGTTGGTGTTTTGGTTAGGCTGGAGTCTTAACAATGGAGTAGGCACCCGATCAACCGTGCCTCCCTAAAAAGAGAGTGCGAGAAAGAGGTCATAAGTTTGGTGTTTTGGTTAGGCGGAGGCCTGAAAATGGAGTCGGCACTAGGTCAACCGTGCCTCCCTAAAAAGGGACTGTGAGAAAGAAGTCATAAGGTTGGTGTTTTGGTTAGGCTGGAGTCTTAACAATGGAGTAGGCACCCGATCAACCGTGCCTCCCTAAAAAGAGAGTGCGAGAAAGAGGTCATAAGTTTGGTGTTTTGGTTAGGCGGAGGCCTGAAAATGGAGTCGGCACTAGGTCAACCGTGCCTCCCTAAAAAGGGACTGTGAGAAAGAAGTCATAAGGTTGGTGTTTTGGTTAGGCTGGAGTCTTAACAATGGAGTAGGCACCCGATCAACCGTGCCTCCCTAAAAAGAGAGTGCGAGAAAGAGGTCATAAGTTTGGTGTTTTGGTTAGGCGGAGGCCTGAAAATGGAGTCGGCACTAGGTCAACCGTGCCTCCCTAAAAAGGGACTGTGAGAAAGAAGTCATAAGGTTGGTGTTTTGGTTAGGCTGGAGTCTTAACAATGGAGTAGGCACCCGATCAACCGTGCCTCCCTAAAAAGAGAGTGCGAGAAAGAGGTCATAAGTTTGGTGTTTTGGTTAGGCGGAGGCCTGAAAATGGAGTCGGCACTAGGTCAACCGTGCCTCCCTAAAAAGGGACTGTGAGAAAGAAGTCATAAGGTTGGTGTTTTGGTTAGGCTGGAGTCTTAACAATGGAGTAGGCACCCGATCAACCGTGCCTCCCTAAAAAGAGAGTGCGAGAAAGAGGTCATAAGTTTGGTGTTTTGGTTAGGCGGAGGCCTGAAAATGGAGTCGGCACTAGGTCAACCGTGCCTCCCTAAAAAGGGACTGTGAGAAAGAAGTCATAAGGTTGGTGTTTTGGTTAGGCTGGAGTCTTAACAATGGAGTAGGCACCCGATCAACCGTGCCTCCCTAAAAAGAGAGTGCGAGAAAGAGGTCATAAGTTTGGTGTTTTGGTTAGGCGGAGGCCTGAAAATGGAGTCGGCACTAGGTCAACCGTGCCTCCCTAAAAAGGGACTGTGAGAAAGAAGTCATAAGGTTGGTGTTTTGGTTAGGCTGGAGTCTTAACAATGGAGTAGGCACCCGATCAACCGTGCCTCCCTAAAAAGAGAGTGCGAGAAAGAGGTCATAAGTTTGGTGTTTTGGTTAGGCGGAGGCCTGAAAATGGAGTCGGCACTAGGTCAACCGTGCCTCCCTAAAAAGGGACTGTGAGAAAGAAGTCATAAGGTTGGTGTTTTGGTTAGGCTGGAGTCTTAACAATGGAGTAGGCACCCGATCAACCGTGCCTCCCTAAAAAGAGAGTGCGAGAAAGAGGTCATAAGTTTGGTGTTTTGGTTAGGCGGAGGCCTGAAAATGGAGTCGGCACTAGGTCAACCGTGCCTCCCTAAAAAGGGACTGTGAGAAAGAAGTCATAAGGTTGGTGTTTTGGTTAGGCTGGAGTCTTAACAATGGAGTAGGCACCCGATCAACCGTGCCTCCCTAAAAAGAGAGTGCGAGAAAGAGGTCATAAGTTTGGTGTTTTGGTTAGGCGGAGGCCTGAAAATGGAGTCGGCACTAGGTCAACCGTGCCTCCCTAAAAAGGGACTGTGAGAAAGAAGTCATAAGGTTGGTGTTTTGGTTAGGCTGGAGTCTTAACAATGGAGTAGGCACCCGATCAACCGTGCCTCCCTAAAAAGAGAGTGCGAGAAAGAGGTCATAAGTTTGGTGTTTTGGTTAGGCGGAGGCCTGAAAATGGAGTCGGCACTAGGTCAACCGTGCCTCCCTAAAAAGGGACTGTGAGAAAGAAGTCATAAGGTTGGTGTTTTGGTTAGGCTGGAGTCTTAACAATGGAGTAGGCACCCGATCAACCGTGCCTCCCTAAAAAGAGAGTGCGAGAAAGAGGTCATAAGTTTGGTGTTTTGGTTAGGCGGAGTCCTGAAAATGGAGTCGGCACTAGGTCAACCGTGCATCCCTAAAAAGGGACTGTGAGAAAGAAGTCATAAGGTTGGTGTTTTGGTTAGGCCGGAGTCCTGAAAATGGAGTCGGCACTCGGTCAACCGCGCCTCCCTGAAAAGGGAGTGCGAGAAAGAAGTCATAAGGTTGGTGTTTTGGTTAGGCCGGAGTCCTGAAAATGGAGTCGGCACTCGGTCAACCGCGCCTCCCTGAAAAGGGAGTGCGAGAAAGAAGTCATAAGGTTGGTGTTTTGGTTAGGCCGGAGTCCTGAAAATGGAGTCGGCACTCGGTCAATCGTGCCTCCCTGAAAAGGGAGTGCGAGAAAGAGGTCATAAGTTTGGTGTTTTGGTTAGGCGGAGTCCTGAAAATGGAGTCGGCACTCGCTCAACCGTGCATCCCTGAAAAGGGGGTGCGAGAAAGAAGTCATAAGGTTGGTGTTTTGGTTAGGCCGGAGTCCTGAAAATGGTGTCGGCACTCGGTCAACCACGCCTCCCTGAAAAGGGAGT
>NC_044931.1:10809050-10809238 GCF_003576645.1 Ipomoea triloba | reverse complement strand
ACTTGGCCGAGACATGCCGCAACGAGTTGCGGAAGTGGGCGAGAAATGCCGCAATGATGTGCGGACATGGGCGAGAAATGCCGCAACGATGTGCGGAATGTGCGCGGACACGGCCGAGAAATGCCGCAACGATGTGCGGACTTTGTGCGGAGATGGCCGAGAAATGCCGCAACGAGGTGCGGACTTGG
>NC_044931.1:10808301-10808505 GCF_003576645.1 Ipomoea triloba | reverse complement strand
AAATGCCGCAACGATGTGCGGACTTGGTGCGGAGATGGCCGAGAAATGCCGCAACGAGGTGCGGACTTGGCCGATACATGCCGCAACGTGGTGCGGACACGGGCGACAAATGCAGCAACGATGTGCGGACTGTGTGCGGACATGGGCGAGAAATGCCGCAACGAGGTGCGGACTGTGCGCGGACATCGCCGAGAAATGCCGCAA
>NC_044931.1:10804624-10807301 GCF_003576645.1 Ipomoea triloba | reverse complement strand
ATATGTAGCAGCTGGAAGTTGTTGTGCTCAGATCTTATGGATGAAGCAACAGCTAATGGATTATGGTGTTGAGTGTAAGGAGGTTAAAATTATGTGTCACAATACAAGTGCTATTGCCATCACCCACAACCCAGTGTTACACTCCAGAACAAAGCATATTGATATTAAGTATCACTTCATCCGAGACCACGTTGAGAAAAAGGACATCACTTTGGAATATGTTGCAACGGAGGAGCAACTAGCAGATATTTTCACAAAAGCGTTATGTGAAAATAGATTCTCTCAACTAAGGTTAGAATTGGGAATGATAGAGTTGGGTTGAATGGTCAAATCTTATCTTCTTGCATTTAGTGCCATGAACTGTTTCGCATGTGAGGGGCGGTTTCATCAACTTTATGGCAGCTTTGGAGTTACACAAGCATTGAATGGTCATTCATATTGCATCCCGTGACTCAACAGTGGTAACCCTATTGGGCTATAAATAAGAGGGTTTCTTTCAGAGGTTCATACCATCAACTTCCCATGGAGAAAAAGAAAGGAAAAGATGATGTTCCATTCTTTTATAGAGGAAAGAAACCGGCAGTCAAGTCCAAAGATTTTCAAGGAGAAAACTATCCAGAATCAACGAAGGGTGAACAGATTACGGAGCTTCCTGATAATCCAAGCAAGTATCCTATTCCCATCCAAGGTGAATGGATCCCCAAATACGAGGAAATCCACAACGATGGGATACTGGAATCGGGAAGAGAGTCTTGCACAAGAGGGACTCCTACTGCTGCACATTCTGGAAAAGGGCCTTCCTCAACCAAATGGAGAACCAAGGGAAATGGAGAGGAAGACCAGATGGGACTTTCTGAGGTCAGCAGCAGCCAAAGGGATGATCGTACCTAATCCAAAGACTCTAAGAGGATTAGCGATGAAGATGGTCACTCCCAACTATAGTAAGCAGCTCCGGAGAGAAGAACAAGAAAAGGGAATAGCCACCCCCAGTTCTGTTATTAGACAAATAGGACTTTAGATGGCTAGTTCCCGCCTTAACGATAGATTCCTATTAGGCTGACCAAGGCCAAACAAAAGTTTCTAGGGAATTTAATAGGANCAGATCAAGACGGAAGAATAAGGAGGTTTAGGGATCAATCACTCAGGGGGAAGATCCTTAAACTCATGAGGAAGATCATTCACCTTCGAAAGGTGAATTTGATAAGCTCAACGGATATATGAGGTGGAACGGCTATCTTTGGACATAAATGCTAGCCACGTGGTCATCGGTTACTGACGGTTTTTCGCACTTAAGGGCATTATCTTGATTAGTGGGAGCATGCTTATTTTAAAATATCAATACTCCACTGTCTCAAAGCTTAAACCGTTCTATACTTTACCGAAATACCCTTACCAGAATACCTTATAAGCTGACCGTTATCAGGGGTATTTCTGACTTCTCACATCTTTTAAATCAACCGGGAGCCTTCCACGGGTCAAACTCTCAACCCTACCCATATATCCAACCCGAATCCGCCTAATATAAAAGCAGAATCCTTCTTCTTTACCCGGATTCAAACTCAAAACCATATACCCAAAATCCCCAAATCCTTAGACGCTGTACACATTCCCTCCAAAACACACAAACTTTCTTCAATGGCGTCTGAATCATCATCTTCTTCATCTTCATCTTCATCCTCCAGTGCATACCAGAGAGAGCTAGACCACATACGCTCTCAGATTAAACAAGTCAAGGCGGGAAGCATCCTTGACAAAGATGGCTTCATTACCCACTCGCCAAATCCAACAATGGCGGAGAAAGTCTTGAAGAAATTTGAGAAGGCAGGACTAATGCGGTACATGACGCATGACTACCGAACAATTCATGACCTCGACTATACAGAATGGTTCACTCATGCCAAGGTCACGAAGGGCAAGATTGAAAGCCGCTTCAACGAAATAGACATAACAATCTCTGTGGGTGATTTACGAGCAGCATTCGACTTTGCTACGTCGGAGGAGGCAGTCAAGCACCTATCGGACTACAACATGGATAAGCAGGAGTTTTGGGACAAAATCCGATTGGAGACTGCACCACCCAGAGCATCCTCTGCCCTCCACAGATTTCATTTGAAGGAGAGGTTTGCCCTAGCCGCCGAGCTCATCATAAAATTCATCCTCGGCAAGGTGTCCGGAACAGACGAAGTCAATCTGGACACTCTGAAAATCCTCCACGCCATCTGGAACAACAACAAGTTGGACTGGGCTCACATCATCTTCGACTGCCTCAAACACCAAGTGCAGAGCTCAGTTTCCAACTCCGACCTGACAATCTACAAAAAGGTTGGTTTTGGCTTTGTTGTTCAATTTCTATTAAGACTGAAGGGCTTCGAACTGAGGGAAGGGCGAGAGGTTCATCGGAATACCTATATGGGTAGAACGAAACCTCAAGCTAAGGCAAAAGGTGCTAAGGATGCATCTTCACCCTCAAAGCCTAAGGGAAGGGGCAAAAGGAAAGCCCCAGCTAAGGAGAAGCGCTCTGATGACGAGCTTTTGGACACCCCAGTCAAGAGGGTTGAATTGAAAAGGAAGGCCAAGAGGACCAAGACTGCTGCTGTCACCCAAGTTCGAGAGGTGACACCGTCCGTTATACAAGTACCATTTGAGGACAGGGCACAAGCCCAGGGGGAACCTCAGG
>NC_044931.1:10802834-10803624 GCF_003576645.1 Ipomoea triloba | reverse complement strand
ATGGCAGGAAGGGACCCTTCGAGCTCTACCCCGACGGCAGTATTCGATATTTAGGGCGGTGGTGCGTGCCACTTTCGTGTAAAGACTTGAAGCGACAAATATTGGAAGAAAGCCACTACACTCCGTATTCAGTACATCCTGGTGGCGACAAGTTGTATAAAGACATGAAGAAACTGTTCTGGTGGCCGAACATGAAAAAGGAAATAGCTGACTTCGTGAGCCGCTGTTTGAACTGTCAGAAAGTCAAGGCAGAAAGGTGCAAGACTAAAGGAATGTTACTACCCCTGGAAGTGCCCGAAGGAAAGTGGGAATCTATATCTATGGACTTCGTAGGAGGGTTGCCTTTGACCAGATCCGGGAAAGACAAGATTTGGGTGATAGTGGATCGCCTCACCAAGACAGCCCATTTCATCGCCATGAAGGAGACGTGGACTATGGATCAGTTGGCTAGGGCTTACATACACCAGGTGGTGAAGTACCACGGGGTGCCTCGCGACATCGTGTCTGACCGCGACTCGAGGTTCTTATCACAGTTTTGGAAGTCACTACAGGCAGCTTTGGGCACGAGATTAAAGATGAGTACAGCTTTTCATCCTGCCACTGACGGACAGACTGAGCGTACCATACAGACTTTGGAGGATATGCTGAGNCTCCTACAACAACAGTTATCACTCCAGTATTCAGATGGCCCCATATGAGGCGCTCTATGGGCAAAAGTGCAGAAGTCCGTTGTGTTGGGAAGACTTGGTGAATCCAGTAACCTTGGGACCCCAATATCTGCAAGAAGCCG
>NC_044931.1:10800931-10801834 GCF_003576645.1 Ipomoea triloba | reverse complement strand
CATGCAAGAAACCAACATAGCATCTTCTTCATGAGTCCACCTTCTGTTCTTTACTTTTGAGCTACCCGTGTCAGCAGTTGCCATAATTATGTGCTAAACTTGAAAGGAAATATAATTATGTGCTAAACTTGAAAGGAAACATAATTAAATGTCATAACAATTTCAACATAAGCAAATGTCATGGAGTAGTTCAAATTTTTGACAAACATAGAGTTTTACATCAAATAAAATTGAGACAACAAGCTCATAAAAGATAATAAAAAATCAGACTCCTAATTATTCCATTGATTGAACATTTGATTTGCTAATTCCATTCGCCAATTAGTCCAAGCATCAGATGGATCAACTGTATTTATTGAATTCGTTTCACCTTCAACCGTATCAAACGCATCAAGTTCACTTTCCATAGGATCGACTTGCATCACTTGTCTAATAAGGTTGTGGAGCAAACAACATGCTATAATAATGCGATTGTGTGTCTTTATAGGGTAATATGATGGGCTCCTAAGAATACCCCATCTAATTTTTAATAACCCAAAACACCTCTCAATCACATTACGAGCAGCTGCATGTTTCATATTAAAAAATTCTTGCGGGCTTGTTGGTTGATAACCATGACGCCATTCATTCAAATGATACCTTTGTCCCCTAAAAGGTGCTAGAAACCCCTCACAATTTGTATAACCAGCATCAACTAGGTAATAGCAACCTACATAAGTGACATAATTAGTTGATAATATCTATTTAATAATAAACTTAATCCTATACAAAGCTTACCATGTGGCACTTCCAATGCATGTGTCCTACTAATTGCATCACGAAGAACTCGACTATCAGCCACTGATCCTTCCCAACCACTTAGAACATATACAAATTGCATATCAGGAGTGCACACACCTAAAA
>NC_044931.1:10799254-10799931 GCF_003576645.1 Ipomoea triloba | reverse complement strand
ATATATATATATATCAATATAATGATAGAAATTGAAAATATAATTACAAATAACAATGAGATTGCATTTGATTTTTTTTTTTTATTTTGCACCAAAGTTTACATTTATGTGCATGAAAAGTTTGAAAAGGAATTATTTCAATTGTCGTACGTAATTTAACTATAGAATTAAAAAAGATACTACGTATATAACCAAACTTGAACCAAATGAAATTATTTAAATTTTAGTATTTTCTGAATTGAAATTCAAAAAAAAAATTTTAAAATAAATATATTATTAAAATATTAAATTAAATAAAAGATTTCAATTCCATATAAAAGAGTTTAATTTTAATTAATTTAATAGACTTAAAATAATAACATGTTAATTTCTATTCTATATAAAATAGTAAATTAAATAGAACATTTAAATTCTAATAGAATTTAATTATGTAAGTCCATGTTAATTTTAATTGTATATTGCAATAGTAGTGTAAAAATATATATACAGCATTTTGAAAATGAATCAATATTATATTAAAAATGAATATAATATAGTTGAATAATATAATTGTATGTTAATTTAATATATTAAAATAAAAATATCAATGTAGATGTTACTTAAAAGTTTTTAATTAAAACTTTTTAATGATATTATATATATATATATATATATATATATATATATATATATATATA
>NC_044931.1:10798036-10798254 GCF_003576645.1 Ipomoea triloba | reverse complement strand
TGTTCCGTTGAGGCAGTCCGCCTCCTTCCTGCGGAGGAGTGCGGCGGAAGACGGTGTTCCGTCAGTGTGTTCCGCAAGTTCTCTGGGAATCTGCTCCTAGAGGCTGCTTTGTGATGTTGTTGTCTGTTGTTTCTCCTTTGTTTCTGATTATTGTTGGATTGTTTTGTGGAGTATTTTACCATGTCTTTGGAGTATTTATCCATGCCTTTTGTTGGGTA
>NC_044931.1:10797219-10797817 GCF_003576645.1 Ipomoea triloba | reverse complement strand
TTTGTTTGTGTTCATAGATGAGATGAACACTTTGTTTGGTTGTTTTGGGCTGAGGTTGGAGTATGAGTATGTGGATGTTGGTTGTTGGTATCATTGGAGTTTGTTGGGTGAACTAGTTGTGCTACTATTGTTGGTATTCGGGTTCATTACCCCTGTGATTGGGTTCATTATCCCCGTGATTGGGTCGATGACCCCTGTGATTGGACTTAGGTCCCTGTGATTGGACTACGGTCCCTGTGATTGGGTTCATTACCCCGTGATTGGGTTCATTACCCCCGTGATTGGGTCGATTCACCCCTGTGATTGGACTTCGGTCCCCGTGATTGGGTTTTTACCCCTGTGTACTTGGCTTTTGTTTGGGGTCGGGTTCGATATGATGATTGGTGTGAGGTTTGGTGGTTGGTGTTGGGTTTTCTTTCGGTTCTTTGGTTGTGAGTCCTTGTTTATTTGGTTGATACCTCGTTGTTCTCGATTATGGTTGATCATTCCTTATACTTGTGTTTAGTTGGTACCTCGGTTATGACTCGTTGTTGTCTTATGCTTTCATCGTTGAGCTTTGGCTTCATTCGAATGAGTTTTGGCTTATGATTTGTTCAGC
>NC_044931.1:10795126-10796219 GCF_003576645.1 Ipomoea triloba | reverse complement strand
TCCCGGGTTGCCAGGCGCTCATGGATGGCCAGCCAAGCAATGAAAGAGAATTTGGGGGGAATATAGTTTTTCCAAATGTTTCTCCAACAGGCATGTGGTTGACCCTTTAAGCGGATGAACTCATAGATCTTGTGGACTAACAGTTTCCCCTCAATGCACCAAGAATTCAATTTTGCAATGGCATTTGCCATACTTCCTGCTTTAGCACAAATTAGGTCCCGAGTTGAGGCAAGACCTTTCAACAAAGTGGAATCATTTTTCATGGGCGTCCAATTCCAGATATCCGTCCCACGTAGGTAGTGGCAGTGCACCCACCTAATCCAAAGAGAATCCTTTCGGTTGTGTATGTCCCACAAAATTTTTGCAAGGAAGGCATTATTCCAAGTTTTAAAGTTATGAATGCCAAGGCCTCCTTCTCTCTTGGGCAAGCAAATGGTGTCCCATGATATTGGAGCATGTTTTCCTCCCCATAAGAACTTTCTGCACAAGGAGACGATATGATCAATGACAGTGGCCGGTATTGGG
This sequence comes from Ipomoea triloba, assembly GCF_003576645.1. Taxonomy (NCBI): domain Eukaryota; kingdom Viridiplantae; phylum Streptophyta; class Magnoliopsida; order Solanales; family Convolvulaceae; genus Ipomoea; species Ipomoea triloba. Next base: position 10,795,694 of record NC_044931.1, on the reverse strand, counting down.
AAAGTTTGTATCCAAAACCCAACGGTGCCTTGAATAATTGCTTTGATAAGTTCCAACCTCCCCGCATACGAGAGGGTACTGCCCTTCCAGTCAGAAATACGTTGGCCAATAGATTCGATCAACGGAGAAAAGCATGCAACTTTGAGCCTCTGGTTGTCAAGTGGGATCCCTAAGTACCGCACTGGAAGGCTACCAGCGGGAAGGTTCAAGAAGTCCAATCTGCCATCATGCACTCCTGCAGTAAAGATGTTGGATTTTGGGAGACTAACAGTGAGTCCGGAGGAAATCTCAAGTTCCTTGAGTGCATCCATAAGGATAGAGACTGAGGGCACATCTCCTCTCGAGAAGAGCATGAGGTCATCCGCAAAGGCTAGATGAGTAATGGCTAACTCCTTGCATTTCGGGTGGTACGAGAAGTTAGGTGTCGTTGCCTTAGTCTTGAGGACTCTTGAGAAGTATTCCAAGCAGATTGTGAAAAGGAAAGGAGAGATAGGGTCTCCTTGCCTTAGGCCCCTTTTGCCAATAAAATGCCCATGCAAGCACCCATTAATAGAAACAGAGAAGGAAG
>NC_044931.1:10778893-10781578 GCF_003576645.1 Ipomoea triloba | reverse complement strand
GGGGGGGGGTCTTGCCTTGGCTCATTAGACCCCGGTTCCTCCGAATCCTTCTGTAGATCAAGAGGTTCAGATGCGGTATTCACAGGTGGTACGGAGTTAGATTTGACCAACTGTTCTTCCAAAATAACGGGTTGCTTGTTGAGGTTATCAACTTGAGCCGCCTGAGAAGGATTGCGATTGTTATGCCCCTTGGAACGTGGCTTTCTAGAACGGCCACGGTTACCATTAGATTTACCCCGCTTTCCTTTCCTTGAAGTTTTCCACTTGTCGGTACATTCCTCCTTGTAGTGGTCGTTTGAACAGCATTTAGTACAAAAGCACGGTTCCATTTCATAGTACACTTCTTGTAGGAATGAATAGCCACTTGGCGTTGAGACCGGAATGGACACCAACGGGTGAACAGAAGTGTCTATCTCAACAAGGACTCTCGCGTATCCTCCCTTCTTCAAGACCTTTGTTTTGTCATCCGTCCAAAGAGGTTTCCCAATACACGATGCAATCTTACTCAGGGCAACGGGCACCCCAAAATTCCACAGGGAGTGACGGAAATTGTACCCAAATTGGTATAGTGCTAAAGTCTTTATTATCCAGATGGAAGCGTTCCGGTAGGGATTTAAGGAACAAGTGTTTCCCATAAAGAGAATATTCCCCTTTTGCTATTTTGCAACGGTCCTCCTCGGTATTGAACTTGAAGAGCACGTGGTCATTCGGTTGTGTGTACCATTTACACGGGACTTTCCAAGAGTCAACCAAAGATTGTATAGCCGTAATACCCGGAAACCTTCCTGCAAAACAACCAAGTAGTGCAAAAGGCCATGGTTCTTTGAAAACAATAAGCTCATTATCTTCAATCACTGCCCCACCATTCACAGGGGCAACAAATTCAAGTCGAAGCATGTCTTTCCGATCACATTTTGGTTTAAACAAGTCAACCCACGGTGTCTTAGATTTTCCATTGCTCATGTTCATAACAGGCGATCCATGTGATTCTCCCATTGTGTCAATTTCACCCGAGACAGTATCTTTTGAACCCAAAGTTATAGAAGCCGTAGCCTCCAACAAATCAACTTGAGAACCTGTCATAGTGTTAATACAAACGCACAAAGGAGCTAAAGGTAGAAGTGTTAAAGGCAGTCCACCTTTCGGCTATGCCTCCACACGTCTAAAGCATAAACCGAAATAAAATTGATAGCAAACAGAATAATTCAACACTTCACTAATACTCCATACGGTAACCATTAAAATAAAGCAACGGCAGTAAAGCAAAGCTAATACTAAACTGCCTAACACTACTCTATTATATTCACCGAAATGAATATAAAACATGCAAAAAGGTGGGACCCATGTGATGCTACACTTCACGCCACTTAGCTAAACATCCATACGGCACCATCAAATAAATCCAATAAAATTAATAACATATAGTGCAAGCAGCCAAGTCCAACACGTCACAATAATCTGTGCATCAATCACCGAAAATGAGCATGCTAAAAATTTAAGGGGACCCTTGTGCTGCTACACTACACGCCTAATATATCCCTCCAATATCAGCCATACTTATGACAAAAGACAAGGGGAATAAAGGCAAAAAGCAAAAGCAATCCACTATTTCCACAAAGTCACGTTACAAGGAAAGTGGGTAAGGTAAAAGACAAAAGATTTTAAATTTGTTGTCTCCCTATTCCACGGCATATGCATAGCCCATGACCAAGGAAATTATTAAAATAATATGGAGCATTGACCACTCAAGACAAATCAGATTCAAATCAAATATTCCGGTGCAAATTCCGGTGGTTGTGTTCGCCGCCGTTAATGGCCAAACACCAAGAATACACGCAGAAAATCGGAAAAAAGAATGTGCACATGAACGCAGTAAATGACTCCTTTATATGCCAAATTACTCCAGCAAAAAACGCATGCCAAGAACATAAACAGCACGAAGAACTTTGGAAACAATCAGTAAAAGCAGTTTATTTGCGACAAACCTCGCCGGAGTATGGAAGGATCTCCAGCATAGATCATATCGCACCAACCAACTGCCATGGATATATTTTGCATTTCCAAAGGAGTCCAGCAGCAGCCTCCACCGTCAAATTTGAACCCCGTTAACGAGTGGTGAGCGAAGATGAGCGTGCTCAGTCCTCATCAAACAGCGTTGGCCCCGATTTGATTGGGCGAAGCTTGGTCGGAGTTGTATGCCATCAGATTCCACGGAGGTTGAGGCCGAAACCGGTGGTGTAATTCATTTTCTTACCGACCGACCCAAAATCAGTAATACAAGGTCGCCGGAAAAACCACAAGAACTGGATCACCTTTGTTCATAAACCATTTTGACGCAGGAAATCATACAAAATTTGAATCACCAAATCTGCTATCTCAAATCAGATTTTGGGGGTCAATCAAATTAATTTTGACTACAAGAATTAATTGATTGAGCCCATACATCCAGATTCACGAAGCAGCAAAGAAAAATCTGCATAATCCAAGAGCTAGAAGTTGTGAAGCATTCTAGAGAGAAGGGAGAGAATCCTAAACCTAGAGAGAGAAACACCCTCACTTCACACTACTGAGAGCTGAAGCAGCAAAGAAAAATCTGCATAATCCAAGAGCTAGAAGTTGTGAAGCATTCTAGAGAGAAGGGAGAGAATCCTAAACCTAGAGAGAGAAACACCCTCACTTCACACT
>NC_044931.1:10732281-10732863 GCF_003576645.1 Ipomoea triloba | reverse complement strand
ATTAAATACAATCATCTCATATAACATTTGTATATTTATACAACAAAGATAATAATAATAATAATAATAATAATAATAATAATAATAATAATAATAATAATAATAATAACAACAACAACGACAACAACAACAACAATAATAATAAAGATAATAATAATAACAACAACAACAACAACAACAATAGTAATAATAATAATAATAATAATAATAATAATAATAATAATAAAGATAATAATAACAATAATAACAACAACAATAATAAAATAATAATAATAATAATATTATTATTATTGTTATTATTATTATTATTATTAACAACAACAATAATAATAAAGATAATAATAACAACAACAACAACAACAACAACAACAACAATAATAATAACAAAAGAAATTAGCTTAAGAAGAAGAAAAGGAAAAGAATAGGATAATAAAGACACATGGCTACATGAAGAAAGAAAAGAAATTAGCCTAACAGGCAGGGCCGGTTTTTTTGTTTTGGTGGCCCCGTTCTGGTAAATAAATGAGGCCCTATTAAAAGCGCAATTTTAAAAATCAATACCATAATTTTTTCTAATAATAA
>NC_044931.1:10730766-10731281 GCF_003576645.1 Ipomoea triloba | reverse complement strand
AATATCACAAGAACTTTCCCATACTCCATTTATTCAATAGTAACTCAAACTCAAAACTAATTGATGATTCTTTCTCATTTTCCCATAAATTTTCAGGAACATTTTTTCACTTCAAACATACATTCCTCATTTTTTCATTCATTTTTCAATCTTTCATACTTTTTTTTTTTTTTGAAATCATGAATTGCCTTCACTTGTTTTGTTTTTAAAAGGCCAAAAACAAATTGCCAAAAAACGAAGAGAAAACCCACCTCACTCTCAATCTTATTAACAAAAACAAGTGATCTCCCCCACACTTATTCTTCACAAACCACGTAGATTACNCTTTCATACTTTTTTTTTTTTTTGAAATCATGAATTGCCTTCACTTGTTTTGTTTTTAAAAGGCCAAAAACAAATTGCCAAAAAACGAAGAGAAAACCCACCTCACTCTCAATCTTATTAACAAAAACAAGTGATCTCCCCCACACTTATTCTTCACAAACCACGTAGATTACATAAGGAATTTAAAATTT
>NC_044931.1:10729172-10729766 GCF_003576645.1 Ipomoea triloba | reverse complement strand
AAAACACTCAAGAGAAAGATGTTTGAAATTGATAACGTTGATGAAGGAATAAGTTTAATCAAAAGAACATTGCAATCAAAAAAGGTTCTTATTGTTCTTGATGACATAGACCACATAACTCAACTAGAATCATTAGCAGGACAACGGAATTGGTTTGGTTCAGGTAGTACAATTATACTAACAACTAGAGATGTTCACCTGTTGAATGACCTTGGAACACAAGAGAAGTACATGGTTAAAACATTAAGCATTGATGATTCGTTGCAACTCTTATGTTGGCATGCTTTTGGAGTTCCTGTACCATTAGAGGAGTATAATGAATTATCCAAAAGGATAGCAAGTTATAGTGGCGGACTTCCATTAGCACTTACAATTATAGGTTCTCATTTGCGTGGAAGATCTGTGCAAGAGTGGTTCGAAGATGCTGAGAAGTTAGCAAGTAATCCTCATGAAGATGTTCAAAAAATGCTTAAAATAAGTTATGATGCACTTGATGATGATACTAAGAACATCTTTCTTGATATTGCTTGTTTTTTTGTTGGGCATGACAAAAAGGACACTGCTATGATATTGAAAGCTTGTGGTTTTCATGCT
>NC_044931.1:10727519-10728172 GCF_003576645.1 Ipomoea triloba | reverse complement strand
GGTGTGGTTGGCTAGCGCGTAGGTCTCATAGCTTCTAAATGATCCTGAGGTGGAGAGTTCGAGCCTCTCTCACCCCAATATCCTTTTTCCCCTCCGCAGTGAACGCGCGGTGCAAAATCAAAACATAAAAGCAGTTTTCGTTGCCAGGAATCAAACCCGGGTCTCTCGGGTGAGAGCCGAGTATCCTAACCGTCTAGACTACAACGGATTTGCTGCTCCACCTTGATATTTATACTTAATAGCCCACTTATAGCTAAAAATGCACTAATGGAATTGCTCTAAGGAGGCGTGACAAAAGAGCACTCAATGAAGTGGGTCTCGCCTATGATCCATAGACGTTAAGTCTATGATAGTGCTTAAGCATAATTGACATTCCCTAAGATAGATAGGTTGAATGATACAATAGAGAATGGTGGTATAAGTTAGACTATCTTATAGCTAAAACTACACTAATGGAATTGCTCTAAGGAGGCGTGACCGAAGAGCACTCAATGAAGTGGGTCTCGCCTATGATCTATAGACGTTAAGTCTATGATAGTGCTTAAGCATAATTGAAATTCCCTAAGATTGATAGGTTGAATGATACAATAGAGAATGGTGGTATAAGTTAGACAATCCCCTGTACTCCAAGGTTGAGCAGAAAGAAGAGGCAA
>NC_044931.1:10726235-10726519 GCF_003576645.1 Ipomoea triloba | reverse complement strand
TAAATAGACCATAGAACTTTATCTGAAAAATCAAATAGGCACTCAAACCTTTTAAAATTGCAATTAGGGACATAAACATGTCACTTTAGTTTATAAGACATAATTACCTGTTACTGACCTGTAATACCAAGTAAATTTAAATATCCCTTTTTTTTTGCATAAAATGTCTCAAATAGGCGTTAATTAGACTCTTAAACTATTTAAATTTTCAATTTGGTACATAAACATACCAACTTAGTTCATTAAGGCATAATTATCTTTTAGTGACCTGTAATACCAGGTAA
>NC_044931.1:10725655-10726102 GCF_003576645.1 Ipomoea triloba | reverse complement strand
TTAATTAGACTCTTAAACTATTTAAATTTTCAATTTGGTACATAAACATACCAACTTAGTTCATTAAGGCATAATTATCTTTTAGTGACCTGTAATACCAGGTAAATTGAAATGTCACTTTTTTTTGCATAAAATGTGTGAAATAGGCATCAATTAGGCTCTTAAACTATTTAAAGTTTCAATTTGGTACATAAACATGCCAATTTAGTTCATTAAGGCATAATTACCTGTTAGTGACCTGTAATAACAGGTAAATGTGAATGTCACTTTTTCAGTATAAAATGTGTCTAATAGGCCATCAAACTGTACTTGAAAAATCAATTAGGACTTCAAACTTTTTAAAGTCGCAATTAGCTACATAAACATATCAATTTAGGTCATTTAGGCGTAATTATCTGTTAGTGACCTGTAATACCAGGTAAATTTAAATGTCACCATTTTTTTTTT
>NC_044931.1:10724132-10724655 GCF_003576645.1 Ipomoea triloba | reverse complement strand
TTAGTGACCTGTAATAACAGGTAAATGTGAATGTCACTTTTTTACTATAAAATGTGTCTAATAGGCTATCAAACTGTACCTGAAAAATCAATTAGGCACTATTACTTTCTAAAGTCGCAATTAGCTACATAAACATATCAATTTAGTTAATCGAGGCGTAATTACCTGTTAGTGACCTGTAATACCAGGTAAATTAAAATGTCACCTTTTTTTTTTTGCATAAAATGTGTTAAATAGCCCATCGAACTTTATCTGAAAAATCAAATAGGCACTCAAACCTTTTAAAATTGCATTTAGGGACATAAACATGTCACTTTAGTTTATAAGGCATAATTACCTGTTAGTGACCTGTAATACGAGGTAAATTTAAATATCCCTTTTTCTTGCATAAAATGTCTCAAATAGGCATCAATTAGGCTCTTAAAGTATTTAAAGTTTCAATTTGGTACATAAACATGCCAATTTAGTTCATTAAGACATAATTACCTGTTAGTGACCTGTAATAACAGGTAAATGTGAATGT
>NC_044931.1:10722426-10723132 GCF_003576645.1 Ipomoea triloba | reverse complement strand
CCGTGTGATTTACGGGACAAACCGTGTCTGCTCCTGTCACTTGGGTTTGTATTTTTTTATCTATTATAGGGGGGGTATGGTAGTTGAGGTGCCGGTTGGCCGGGCCGGTTCGCTTGGTTCCGAGGGAGGGACGTGCCCCCACTCGTCTCGTCAGCTCCGTATGAGGGTGCCCGCCTTCTCATACGTAAATGACGAGATGTATCGGCCACGACGCACATCCGGGGCGGGCACACCGAGGGTCNCACGACGACGCACCGGACTAGTAAGGCACAAAGAGGATTGAATCGGCGCATGAGTAGGTTCCGGCCCAAGTAAGTCGAACGTAATTGTCGGCCGAAGGCAGGAGCTGAGAGTGCCGTCGACGAGAGACTCGGCGTGCGTGAAAGATCGGTGCGTGGAACTGGCCGCTCGCAGCCACGCCTTTCATGCGTAGGTGCTGCGGGAAACAACAACGGTAGCAATACCGGGCGCTGGTATTCGACATCCAACGCACAACGGCCACGACGACGCACCGGGTAGCAATACCGGGCGCTGGTATTCGACATCCAACGCACACCGGCCACGACGACGCACCGGACTAGTAAGGCACAAAGAGGATTGAATCGGCGCATGCCGTCGACGAGAGACTCGGCGTGCGTGAAAGATCGGTGCGTGGAACTGGCCGCTCGCAGCCACGCCTTTCATGCGTAGGTGCTGCGGGAAACAA
>NC_044931.1:10720227-10721426 GCF_003576645.1 Ipomoea triloba | reverse complement strand
ATATATATATATATATATATATATATATATATATATATATATATATATATATAATATCGTATCTTCTTCCTCAATCCATTACAAGATAGCAACCTTCACCGTATTTCTCTTCATCTCCCCCGATCGGCCACTGCCGCCTTTCTTGCATGTTAGGGCGACTTCCTGGAGTTTTAGGGCGGCGAACAATGAAACGAATGGCTGCGACGGTGAAGGGTAGTTGTTTTTGGTGAGGTATATGTTTGGTATGGGATGTGTTAAAACGAAGGGTCAAGACTCCCCGAGTGTCAGTCTCTCAAGGAAGACAGTCTGAAGTCGAGTATCGCAATGGCATTTAGGAGGTTGAAGGAAAAGAGTTACGTGAACGACTAAGACTAGATGACATTTATACAAGAGTTTAAGGTTTAAATGGGTAGGTTTAAGAAAAGGGGAAATGGAGATTGGGGCTCTTGGCTAGCATATATGGTCTACTCTCCTATTAGTTTTGCAAACACGCGATTCGGATTCAACTAGGGAGTTCACGGCACATCACCGAGTGGCGTCACACTCGGACTCCCACATCCTCAATCGGTTGGGGCATTTTATCGAACACCTTGTCTACCACTCCTCCCGGGCCTCTTCCTCTCGGATAGAGGGCGGGAATGTGGATGAGTTGGACTCGTGAGAGGCCGCTATCGCGCGCACACTCACTTTCACGGGGTTTGTTACCTAATGTGGCCACACTTAGGCACAAAGCATATCAAACATCACCCACACAAGCATTTGAATCTAAAAACATCAAGCTCACAAATTTCAGGAAATGTCTTCAACAAATCAACCACATAACTAGTTTCGGGGCCACCAATCCCCTATCTACTCTAAGCAAACATTAAGAAAGTAACAAGAGAAAACAATAGAAGATTTAGAAGCAATAAAAACGAAATGAAAATAGATAATGTAAAGAAGAGTTACCATCCATAGCTAATGTAACACTCCACTCGTTCCAATAAGCCTAGAGTTCGAAAAAAAAATTATTTTATTCTAAGGCATTGACATACATGAGTTATGATCTACAGATATTTCAAAATGATTTTTACTAGTTAGAATAGTCGTTAATAAGCTGCGGACATGCGTGCCGGTCACGAACCGTAAAATTTTTAGGAACATGCGTTCAGTTCAAATTGCCCTAGGAAGTGGACTGTATGCACTATACCATTAACCAT
>NC_044931.1:10718648-10719227 GCF_003576645.1 Ipomoea triloba | reverse complement strand
ATTAGGCCCTGAAACGTTTTAAGGCTGCAATTAGATACATAAACATAGCAATTTAGTCATCAAGTCATAATTACTTGTTAGTAATTTGTATTAACAATTAATAAAAAGGTCACTTTTTTTTGACATAAAATGTTTCAAATAGGCCATCAGTATTTATCTTTAAAGTCAATTAGGCTCTCAAACGTTTTAAAGTTGCAATTAGATAAATAAACATAGCAATTTAGTCATCAAGGCATATTTACCTGTTAGTGACCTGTAATAACAGGTAAATAAAAATGTCTCTTTTTTTTTTGCATAAAATGTATCAAATAGGCCATGAAACTTTATCTGTAAAGTCAATTAGGCCCTCAAACGTTTTAAAGTTGCAATTAGATACATAAACATAGCAATTTAGTCATCAAGGCATAATTACCTGTTAGTGACCTGTAATAAACAGGTAAATAAAAATTTCACTTTTTTTGCATAAAATTTATCAAATAGGCCATCAAACTTTATCTGTAGAGTCAATTAGACCCTAAAACTTTTTAAAGTTTCAATTAGATACATAAACATGTCAATTTCGTCATCAAGGCATTATTA
>NC_044931.1:10716803-10717648 GCF_003576645.1 Ipomoea triloba | reverse complement strand
TACAATTATCTTAAAAAGATCAATATGTAATATGACATATGTAATTATATTATTACTAAAATAAATATGGGAAAAATTAGAAATAATTTAATTATAATTATAATTATTATAAAAATAAATTTAACGACCAATGTTTAGTTTAAATATCATAATAATTATTATACAATTATTAATAGTCAATTACACTAATATATGTGAAATTATACTTTTATAACTTAAGTATATTCATGTTCACTGTATCGCATTTAGTTTTTTCTTCCTCCTTGATAGTTGAATGAATTAATTGTAATTATTATAAATAATCTAACAACACATGTTTAATTAATTTTTTTAAGTTTAAATAATTTAAAGTTTTCAAAAGGAAAGTGTAATTAACTTTCTTAAAAGTTACTAAATACCTTGTGGTCCAGCAGCACCCGGTTTACACTCACATGTGGAAGGGAGTGGGTTCGAGCCTCAATGGAGGCAGTAGCACTCAGAAAAAAACAAAGTTTTTTAAAAATAATTTTTTAGTAAATTAGTAATGTCATTTTCCTTTCCAATTTGCCTAATTTCTATTTCTTTTTTCGTTAGAATATTTTTATATTTTCAATCAATTAGTAAAATCAGTTTTCTTTTTCATTTTATCTTTACTATNTTATTTTATATTTATTAATAGTAGTATAGATATAGAAGTATAAATAAGCATTTGAATTATTATAATTGATGTAAATAATAATTAATAAATTATTTTTTCTTATAAAATGAGGTCGAATTTGTTTTCATTATTCTCACAATTATAATGGTTTAATTATTGTCATAATTTGGTAAATAAAATTTTGTTACCAATTAAACTTTATTAATTT
>NC_044931.1:10715034-10715803 GCF_003576645.1 Ipomoea triloba | reverse complement strand
TTCAAAATTTATGGAGATTCAAGGCTCATTCTTTGCACTCTTGGCCACTAATGAGGGCTGAAAAAACTCCTCAAATTTAAGTTTTTTTTTTTAAAAAATAATAACCAAGGACGTTTTGGGGAATTTTTTTATTTTTCTAAACTTTATGGAGATTCAAGGCTCATTCTTTTCTAAACTTTCTGTGCACTCTTGGCCACTAATGAGGCCGAAAAAACTCCTCAAATTTAAGTTTTTTTTTAAATAATAACCAAGGGCGTTTTCGGAATTTTTTTATTTTTCCAAACTTTATGAAGATTCGAGGCTCATTCTTTTCTAAACTTTCTGTGCACTCTTGGCCACTAATGAGGCCGAAAAAACTCCTCAAATTTAAGTTTTTTTTTAAATAATAACCAAGGGCGTTTTCGGAATTTTTTTATTTTTCCAAACTTTATGAAGATTCGAGGCTCATTCTTTTCTAAACTTTCTGTGCACTCTTGGCCACTAATGAGGCCGAAAAAACTCCTCAAATTTAAGTTTTTTTTTTAAATAATAACCAAGGGCGTTTTCGGAATTTTTTTATTTTTCCAAACTTTATGGAGATTCAAATCTCATTCTTTTCTAAACTTTCTTTGCACTCTTGGCTACTAATGAGGGGCAAAAAAAACTCCTCAAACTTATGTTTTTTTAAAAAAAAATAATAACCAAGGGCGTTTTGGGGAATTTTTTATTTTTCCAAACTTTATGGAGATTCGAGGCTCATTCTTTTCTAAACTTTCTTTGCACTCTTGGC
>NC_044931.1:10713919-10714585 GCF_003576645.1 Ipomoea triloba | reverse complement strand
GCTCATTCTTTTCTAAACTTTCTTTGCACTCTTGGCCACTAATGAGGCTGAAAAAACTCCTCAAATTTAAGTTTTTTTTTAAATAATAACCAAGGGCGTTTTTGGGATTTTTTTATTTTTCTAAATTTTATGGAGATTCAAGGCTCATTCTTTTCTAAACTTTCTTTGAACTCTTGGCCAATACTAAGGGGCAAAAAAAACTCCTCAAACTTATGTTTTTTTTTTTAAATAATAACCAATGGAGTTTTGGGTAATTTTTTAGTTTTTTCCAAACTTTATGGAGATTCAAGGCTCATTCTTTTCTAAACTTTCTTTGAACTCTTGGCCAATACTAAGGGGCAAAAAAAACTCCTCAAACTTATGTTTTTTTTTTTAAATAATAACCAAGGGAGCTTTGGGGAATTTTTTATTTTTCCAAACTTTATGGAGATTCAAGGCTCATTCTTTTCTAAACTTTCTTTGCACTCTTGTCCATTAATGAGGGCCGAAAAAACTCCTCAAACTTATGTTTTTTTTTTAAAATAATAACCAAGGACGTTTTGGGAAATTTTTTTATTTTTCCAAACTTTATGGAGATTTAAAGCTCATTATTTTCTAAACTTTCTTTGCACTCTTGGCCACTAATGAGGGGCAAAAAAAACTCCTCAAACTTATGTTTTTTTTTTT
>NC_044931.1:10712360-10712919 GCF_003576645.1 Ipomoea triloba | reverse complement strand
GAGAGAGAAAATGAGGATAGAGAGCAGCGAAGAAGAAGATGACTTCCCGTCAATCGAGACCGTAACCCCTCAGTCCAAGATCGACACCATTTATCAATCCAACTCTGAGAAGGTCCGCTCTCCTTCCCCAATTTCTTTATGTGAGGCTAAAACGAGTGAATCATTTACTAATGCGAACTGAAAGTTTTACTTGCTTGGCATTTCATTCAGATAAGCTGCCTTTTCTGTCTGGTTTTCTTCATTATTACTCTGTATTACTTTGTTTAATTATTAATTTTGTTTCCAAGCTGGGCTCTCTTTCGTTTGGGTTAGTTTTATGGAGAAATAAGATTTTAGGCTTTTAGCTCGCTTGTGTTCATGCCATTGTGCTTATCATCTTAAATTGTTTATGTATGTGCTGTATCAATGCTATGCATATCTTTCTCTGCATCCTAAAATGAGCATTTTTGGAAGGAAGGAGCTTAGTATTTATTTCGGATTTAGGAAGAAAAGAATCCTTAGACACTCAACTGAAATGGGAGTCAGATGCACCTGGTAATTATGGAGTGAGTGAATGAGT
>NC_044931.1:10710812-10711360 GCF_003576645.1 Ipomoea triloba | reverse complement strand
TTTAGATTTTATTGACACTATGAATTTGGCACTGATGATGGAGTCCAGAAGCAACATGAGAAAGCCCCTGTTTTCCCTTTAGTATCTAAGGAGGAGGGAATGGATGTACAAAGAAAGCTGGTTCTAGTTTTGTTAAATTTGCAGAAGATAGATATGAAAAGAAAGGATCAATTCTTCAAGGAACAACAGAAATGAAATGGGCTGGAAAGCTAGTGATTGTAGTGGAAGTTGGAATGAAGGACATCTAAAGCAGATAGATGGATGGAACAATACAAATCACTCTGATCTGAGGATTCTTTTTAATTCTGCTTTAGTTGTCCTGTCCATGTTGAAACCACAAGTTTAGTTTTTTAATTGGGTTTATGGAAAAGCTTATTAGATGCTGCTAATTACTCCCATCCATATCACTTTTACTTCCAACCTGCTTTCTTCATCCCACACTTACCACACTACCTACTTCTATGATAATTGTATGTAAACCTTAATTCGAAACTTGACTTCCAATTTGATGCCTTTATTTAAGGCAACGCTTTACTGCTATATTAATA
>NC_044931.1:10709156-10709812 GCF_003576645.1 Ipomoea triloba | reverse complement strand
GTGATCAAATGTTAGTATTATTCATTCCATTTGGGTGTGATTATTACTAGAAAACATAGCAAATTTAGTGGAATTATCATCATCCCCACCTGCATAACCTTAGGAAGCGGAATGGCAGATTTAGAAAAGTGGACCTTTTGAAGATATTTGTCCTGTTATAAAAGAAAACAATGATGTGCAAGTCAGAATAGAACCACTAAAGTCAAGGCTGCAATAAGCCAAAACTAGGTGTTACTTGTTTGAAATATAAAATAGAATACATGTGCATAGAGACTCATGTAACTTATTTGCGCACAATCCCATATCTAGAGAAAAACCTGGATTATCCGGATTGTTGAGGCTTTAGGCTCACAGTCCACCCCTAGCTGCTCCAACTTTTCAATTGTGGCAGCATCAACATGCTCAATTTCAATCGTCAACACATCACACGTAACTCAAAACCCAAATTCATTAGTAAGAAACCAAAAGAAAGAGTAAATTCAATATACCCACAAAGCAGAAATGGTGCAAATCAAACCTTTTTCCAAATTCTTCAACAGTGGCACTATCATCATAGCTCCCAACCACATGATGATGAGCCAACAAACTTGCAGGACAATCCTTCATTGGGTCCAAGACAATAACTTTGATGGCCATCTCCGATGCTGCTTGACACA
>NC_044931.1:10707599-10708156 GCF_003576645.1 Ipomoea triloba | reverse complement strand
TTGTACATAGATCATGTATCCGTTCAAGATAGGAAGGATCTTGCAACAAAATTACTATTGTAATTTATAGAGGAGTAACATATCACTTCGGGGATAGATATAAATTTGGGGTTATGATAAGGTATTTTCACGCATTATTATTTGACATAATAACACTTTAAACTAGTAGAGTAAAAGTGGGGCTCGACCGGGGCTCACAAAAGGAACCTTATCAACAATGGTAGAGGTTTGTATATAAAGATTATACCGAAGGGAACATCACTAAAACGATATTGAATGAAAAGGTATGTTTATCAATATCAGCAACAAGAGCATTTGCTTCAGGCAAATTACTTGGTTGGATTCAACATTGTGATGTGTTGTTATGTCTCAACAAATGGCTTCGGGGTGTGGTATGCACGAGAGCAGTACCTTTTACACCAACATCCGAAGCATTCTTGCTGTTAGGCCAGAGTTATATATAAATGAGGTTGCCCTCGACTAGTTGGAAATGAGGTTGCCTCTCGACTAGTTGGATAACTTAAGTTTGGGACACAATTGTGTGAATAGTTGATGTA
>NC_044931.1:10705544-10706599 GCF_003576645.1 Ipomoea triloba | reverse complement strand
GGCAGTCTGTCTGCCTTTGAGTGAGTTAGGTTGAGATAACCTAAGTCTCATTTCGATCTTCGGATCCTTATGAGTCCGGCAGTCTGTCTGCCTTTGATTGAGTTAGGTTGAGATAACCTAAGTCTCATTTCGATCTTTGGATCCTTATGAGTCCGGCAGTCTGCCTGCCTTTGAGTGAGTTAGGTTGAGATAACCTAAGTCTCATTTCGATCTTCGGATCCTTATGAGTCCGGCAGTCTGTCTGCCTTTGAGTGAGTTAGGTTGAGATAACCTAAGTCTCATTTCGATCTTCGAATCCTTATGAGTCCGGCAGTCTGTCTGCCTTTGAATGAGTTAGGTTGAGATAACCTAAGTCTCATTTCGATCTTCGAATCCTTATGAGTCCGGCAGTCTGTCTGCCTTTGAGTGAGTTAGGTTGAGATAACCTAAGTCTCATTTCGATCTTCGGATCCTTATGTGTCCGGCAGTCTGCATGCCTTTGAGTGAGTTAGGTTGAGATAACCTAAGTCTCATTTCAATCTTCGGATCCTTATGAGTCTGGCAGTCTGCCTGCCTTTGAGTGAGTTAGGTTGAGATAACCTAAGTCTCATTTCGATCTTCGGATCCTTATGAGTCCGGCAGTCTGTCTGCCTTTGAGTGAGTTAGGTTGAGATAACCTAAGTCTCATTTCGACCTTCGGATTCTTATGAGTCCGGCACTCTGTCTGCCTTTGAGTGAGTTAGGTTGAGATAACCTAAGTCTCATTTCGACCTTCGGATTCTTATGAGTCCGGCACTCTGTCTGCCTTTGAGTGAGTTAGGTTGAGATAACCTAAGTCTCATTTCGACCTTCGGATTCTTATGAGTCCGGCACTCTGTCTGCCTTTGAGTGAGTTAGGTTGAGATAACCTAAGTCTCATTTCGACCTTCGGATTCTTATGAGTCCGGCACTCTGTCTGCCTTTGAGTGAGTTAGGTTGAGATAACCTAAGTCTCATTTCGATCTTCGGATCCTTATGTGTCCGGCAGTCTGCATGCCTTTGAGTGAGTTATGTTGAGATAACCTAAGTCTCATTTC
>NC_044931.1:10704458-10705238 GCF_003576645.1 Ipomoea triloba | reverse complement strand
TCTGCCTGCCTTTGAGTGAGTTAGGGTGAGATAACCTAAGTCTCATTTCGATCCTAGGATCCTTATGAGTCCGGCAGTCTGTCTGCCTTTGAGTGAGTTATGTTGAGATAACCTAAGTCTCATTTCGATCCTCGGATCCTTATNCGGATCCTTATGAGTCCGGCAGTCTGCCTGCCTTTGAGTGAGTTAGGTTGAGATAACCTAAGTCTCATTTCAATGTTCGGATCCTTATGAGTCTGGCAGTCTGCCTGCCTTTGAGTGAGTTAGGTTGAGATAACCTAAGTCTCATTTCGATCTTCGGATCCTTATGAGTCCGGCAGTCTGTCTGCCTTTGAGTGAGGTAGGTTGAGATAACCTAAGTCTCATTTCGATCTTCAGATCCTTATGAGTCCGGCAGTCTGTCTGCCTTTGAGTGAGGTAGGTTGAGATAACCTAAGTCTCATTTCGATCTTCAGATCCTTATGAGTCCGGCAGTCTGTCTGCCTTTGAGCGAGTTAGGTTGAGATAACCTAAGTCTCATTTCGATGTTCGGATCCTTATGAGTCCGGCAGTCTGCCTGCCTTTGAGTGAGTTAGGTTGAGATAACCTTAGTCTCATTTCGATCTTCGGATCCTTATGAGTCCGGCAGTCTATCTGCCTTTGAGTGAGTTAGGTTGAGATAACCTACGTCTCATTTCGATCCTCGGATCCTTATGAGTCCGGCAGTCTGTCTGCCTTTGAGTGAGTTAGGTTGAGATAACCTAAGTCTCATTTCGATCTTTGGATTCTTATGAGTCCGGC
>NC_044931.1:10703667-10703817 GCF_003576645.1 Ipomoea triloba | reverse complement strand
ATCTTCGGATCCTTATGAGTCCGGCAGTCTGTCTGCCTTTGAGTGAGTTAGGTTGAGATAACCTTAGTCTCATTTCGATCCTCGGATCCTTATGAGTCCGGTAGTCTGTCTGCCTTTGAGTGAGTTAGGTTGAGATAACCTAAGTCTCAT
>NC_044931.1:10702420-10702667 GCF_003576645.1 Ipomoea triloba | reverse complement strand
AAAGTTGCAATTACATACATAAACATGTCAATTTAGTCATCAAGGCATAATTACCTGTTAGTGACCTGTAATACCAGGTAATATAAATGTCACTTTTGTTTGCAAAAAATGTATCAAATAGGCCATACAACTTTATCTGTAAAGTCAATTAGGCCCTCAAACTATTTAAAGTTACAATTAGATACATAAAATGTCAATTTAGTCATCAAGGCATAATTACCTGTTAGTGACCTATAATACCAGGTAA
>NC_044931.1:10701828-10702080 GCF_003576645.1 Ipomoea triloba | reverse complement strand
TGTAAAGTCAATTAGGCCTTCAAACTTTTTAAAGTTGCAATTAGATACATAAACATGTCAATTTGTTTATCAAGGCATAATTACCTGTTAGTGACCTATAATACCAGGTAAATATAAATGTCACTTTTTTTTGCATAAACTGTATCAAATAGGCATTCAAACTTTACCTGTAATGCCAATTAGGCCCTCAAACTTTTTAAAGGTTCAATTAGTTACATAAACATGTCAATTTAGTTTATCAAGTCATAATTA
>NC_044931.1:10700281-10700828 GCF_003576645.1 Ipomoea triloba | reverse complement strand
TTTACCATATTTTGGCTCTTCATCTTCCCATACTATTTCGATGTTCTCATCCTCACTCTCCATCTCTACCTCCCTTTGATTTTCCAATTCGAAAATTAGGACTTCTTCAAGCACCGGGGCGTAACAATCCTCCACTCCTTCGAAACTCTCCTCTCCCTTAGCATTTCGCGCGTTTCCGACTTCTTGTACAACCCTTGGATGGGCTTCCAAAGCGGGGATGTCATCCATGACGGTGGAGTTAGCTCGGGGTTCATTCATTTTCATGAGCTCCTCCATCATGGACATCATCTTCGTTTCAACTTCTTCTAGTGGAAGTCCTTCTTTCCGGAGGGTAGCGAGATAGTCCTTTAGTTCGCCATTGATTTCGGCTTTTAGTTTAGCCGTATCCTCTTTGGCCATCTTTGTGAATTCGTCAATTTTTGCTTTTAGAATTTCAATTTCATCGGTGGTCGGTGGGATATAATCGCAAGGATCTATATGGGTATTATATGGGTAAGAGGGTAGTGTTTCAAAGGAATAGGTAGTATTGTTTTCTTTGTGGTTTTGT
>NC_044931.1:10698574-10699281 GCF_003576645.1 Ipomoea triloba | reverse complement strand
TTTTGTTTTAAGTCTCTCTGGATCTGTATATAAGTACATCTAGTCTTAAGTTCACTAATAACATGTTGAATTCTGGTTCCCATGTTATCAAAAAGTTGTGGATGAACCCTAGTTATGTTAAGTATAGTTGGTTCATTACTGAGTATTTGTACTTCATGAGGCATTTGTTTTCCTAAAGTTCTTCTGTTAGGATTATTTTGGTCATAAATAGTTACAGCTCTTCTGGGAGGATGTCCCAAATTATAGCTCATTTGTTCAGGATTAGTTCTGGGATAAGAAGTAGCAGGATGTGATGAAGCAGTTGCTTCATTTTGTCTAGAGTTTATTGTTTCAATATCTGCAAAGTTTTTGACAGACATTGGTTCAGTTTCTGATTTTGTTTCTTCAACAAAATCTTTTTTGAATTGTTCAATATCTATAAGATATTGGTGAAGTATTTCTTTCTTTGCTAAGTTTTGGTTCAGTTTTTCAATTATGTTTGTATCTATTTTGTTTTCTAGTTCTTCATTAAGTAAGTTCATTAAGTGTTCACTATGTTTAATCTTTTGTTGGATTTGTTCTTCTGTTAAATCCATTAGTTTTCTTCTTCTAGATCCTTTTGATCAGAAGCTTCTCTGTATATTAAAGTTTGGGCTCTATGATGGTTAATACGAAATTTTATTGTTTCTATTAACTCAAAATAGTTTAAGTTTTCTAACTGCAAAGTA
>NC_044931.1:10697005-10697574 GCF_003576645.1 Ipomoea triloba | reverse complement strand
TTCTTTTAAAAAATGCAACACAATTTTATACAAATCAATTATGAAATGGGCTCTGTTTCGACAAGCTTTTTAAGAAAATAATTTTGTATGTAATAAGTTATTAGCTAATTTATCAAATATCTTTCTACAATCAGTTAATGCTATCAACTAGTTAAAACTAATTCAATCAGCTAACAACTAAAAATTATTTACCAAATACTCTCTTATGACACAACCTTACCAACATATCACTATTGATCGTCACGTTAAATTGCATAATGGGATTGTTTCCGTGTTTTGTAAAATACAATATGATATGACAACTCATTCTTTTTTTTTTTTTTGAAGATAATATGACAACTCATTCTATGTACCATTAATTAGAAATTTAGAACACATGGCAAAAATTTATAAATTGGCCCTACCAAACATTATATTGATTGACTGATGTTACATTTTTGGAATATAGAGGAATTGGTATTTAAAAAAAAAATGAAAAGATTTGTGGCGCCTCGGGACAGTAGTGAACCAAATGATCACATGCTGTCATGCTGACAAGAAGATTTGGGATAAAAAATAATATTGAGAAG
>NC_044931.1:10695791-10696005 GCF_003576645.1 Ipomoea triloba | reverse complement strand
TTTTTGTTCTGGTATGAATTTTGTTTCTTTCAACATTTTTGAAGGGTGCATGCAAACGCGGGTAGAGAATACCAAGGCCTTCTCCCTCTCGATCTTTAAAAAAATCGAGCCACAACGAGAATGATAAAAAGAAAGGCCAAACCTACGGAGATCCTAGTAGACCGAGAGGAGAATGGTACTTTCTAAACCTCCCGAGAATAACCACCTTTGCAAT
>NC_044931.1:10695262-10695639 GCF_003576645.1 Ipomoea triloba | reverse complement strand
TTCTAATTTGACCTCCCTAGAGACCGACACAACCCGAGGATAACCCCAACAATCTTTGATTCTAACATCCACAAAACCGTGGAAAATAAAATAACGTCGTTGCCAGGGATGTCAAACGGTTGTTATTGACTTGTTTTTTTATCTTCGGAATAATTGCATTGTTTTAACTTCATTTCAATTGTTGTTTTTAATTTGTTTGTACTAAACACCCTAAAACAACTACATTTTGTTCGGGTATGAACTTTGTTTCTTTTAACATTTTTGAAGGGTGAATGCAAAAGACGGCTAGAGAATACCAAGGCCTACTCCCTCTCGATCTTTTAATAAACCTAGCCACAACGAGAATGATAAAAAGAAAGGCCAAACCTACGGAGATC
>NC_044931.1:10694061-10694262 GCF_003576645.1 Ipomoea triloba | reverse complement strand
CATGCCGCAACGAGTTGCGGAGGTGGGCGAGAAATGCCGCAACGAGGTGCGGACTTGGCCGAGAAATGCCGCAACGATGGGCGGACATGGTGCGGACTTGGGCGAGAAACGCCGCAACGATGTGCGGACTTGGCCGAGAAATGCCGCAACGTGGTGCGGACTTGGCCGATACATGCCGCAATGAGGTGCGGACTTGGCCGA
>NC_044931.1:10693588-10693698 GCF_003576645.1 Ipomoea triloba | reverse complement strand
GTGCGGACACGGCCGAGAAATGCCGCAACGAGGTGCGGACTGTGCGCAGACATGGCCGAGAAATGCCGCAACGATGTGCGGACTTGGTGCGGACATGGGCGAGAAATGCC
>NC_044931.1:10691614-10692588 GCF_003576645.1 Ipomoea triloba | reverse complement strand
GTAGTGTGCCATGAACTCCCTAGTCTATTCCACAACTTGCACTCGCAAAACCAACCAAAGATAAACCACATGGAAAAGCCTAAAGCCCCAATCTCCAGTTTACTTTTCTTTATTTTACACAACCACTATCAACCTTCCCCTTTTTACAAATGAATCCAACACTTAGCACTCCCGTAACTCTTTCTCTTCAACCTCTTAAATGCCAACACATGTATTCGGTTCCCATTCTCCATCCTTGAGAGACACGACACTCGGGGAGTTTAAGTCTTCGTTTTATCACTTCACCTTCACTCACACTACACAAACACACACCAAGAAGCAGCAGAGACGTTTTGAGTATGTTGTCTACCTTCTGATAGCCAGTTGGAAATTCATTGACTTAGCGACATTGAATCATTTTCAATGTCGAAATTCGCTAGCATGTCTCATCCATCAACATTTCTGGAGTAAAAGTTTTGGATGGCGCCACTCGACCTATATACCTATCGTCTATGAATTTGTGGCCACTCTGAAGGTTACAGGAAAAACTAGCGACCTGAAAAGCCCAACAATCAAATTCAATCTCTTTAGTGAACCTCATCATATTTCGGTCAACACTCTAGGAATTTTACTGGGATTTTATACTAAGGAGGACTAGGAGAGTATGTGGTACAAAGAACTACTAATTGATTTTGGTGACTCCGAGATGCCAATGAGATATCGGAAAAGGATTGCAAAACCAGGAGTTGAATGGAGTGGATCGAGGGTACTTCAATCTCAGCTCAGAAGAGACGACATTCAAATTATCCGGCGGATAATTGCTCAATCTTGGGAAGGACGCACAGGAAATTTCGCAAAGGTCTACAGGACTTACTTATTTTCACTTTGGAGCATGGATACGAATACACCTGTGAACATGGGAGTGGTGTGCAAGAGATGGTTGAAGGCACAACAATCTAAAAAAGTCACTTCTTTGTTCGTAGGACCATTAGTCA
>NC_044931.1:10690423-10690614 GCF_003576645.1 Ipomoea triloba | reverse complement strand
TAGGTCTTGGTTTGCCCTAGCCTTCGTTTGCATTCACCCTACAAAAATGTTGAAACAATCAAAGTTTCCAACCCGCACAAAAAGTAGTTGTTTTAGGTGGTTAGTACAAACAAAGTATAAACAACAAGTGAATTGAAGTCAAAACATTGCGAATATTCCAAAGATAAAACACAAGTCAATATCAACCGTTT
>NC_044931.1:10689985-10690386 GCF_003576645.1 Ipomoea triloba | reverse complement strand
TGTTTTGTGGTTGTTAAAATAAAAGATTGTTGGGGTTACCCCGGGTTCTGTCGGCATCTAGGGAGGTCAAATTAGAAGTATTGACAAGTCTTTAATCAATGGAATATGTAGCATTTACTCATTCGCGTCATTGTCACAAAGTATCAAAGAATATTGAATGAATGAATGTTGTAGTAAACGAGATACAAAGAAAATTGTTTAAATGAATAAGGAAAAGCTATGAAATGAATTTCTAGTGAGCCATGATGCATCATAGTGTGTTTATGGTTAATGAAAAATTGCATTACAAAGGTGGTTATTCTCAGGAGGTTTAGGAAGTACCATTTTACTCGCGGTCTACTAGGATTTCCCTAGGTTTGGCCTTTCTTTTTGTCTTTCTCCTTGTGGCTCGGTTTATTTCA
>NC_044931.1:10687364-10688985 GCF_003576645.1 Ipomoea triloba | reverse complement strand
GTCTATTTGACACATTTTATGCAAAAAAAATGATATATACATTTACTCGGTATTTCATTTCACTAACAGGTAATTATGCTTTGATAGACTAAATTGACATGTTTATGCACCTAATTGCAACATTAAAAATTTTGAGGGGCTAATTGATGTTTCAGGTAAGTTTGATGGCCTATTTGACACATTTTATGCTAAAAAAGAGACATTTACATTTACCTGTTATTACAGGTCACTAACAGGTAATTATGCATTGATGAACTAAATTGACATGTTTATGTACCAAATTGCAACGTTAAATAGTTTGAGAGCCTAATTGATGCCTATTTGACACATTTTATGCAAAAAAAGTGACATTTAAATTTACCTGCTATTACAGGTGACTAACAGGTAATTATGCTTTATAAACTAAATTGACATTTTTATGTATCTAATTGCAATTATAATTGGTTTGAATGCCTAATTGAGTTTTCAGATAAAGTTCGATGTCTATTTGACACATTTTATGCAAAAAAAAATGATATTTACATTTACCAACTATTTCAGGTCACTAACAAGTAATTACTGTTGATGAACTAAATTGACATGTTTATGCACCTAATTGCAACATTAAAAATTTTGAGGGCCTAATTGATTTTTCAGGTAAAGTTCGATGGCCTATTTGACACATTTTATGCCAAAAAAGTGATATTTACATTTACCTGGTATTACAGGTCACGAACAGGTAATTATGAATTGATGAATTAAATTGGCATGTTTATGTACCAAATTATAACGTTAAATAGTTTGAGAGCCTAATTGATGCCTATTTGACACATATTATGCAAAAAAAGTGACATTTAAATTTACCTGTTATTACAGGTCACTAACAGGTAATTATGCTTTATAAACTAAATTGACATTTTTATGTATCTAATTGCAATTTTAATTGGTTTGAATGCCTAATTGATTTTTCAGATAAAGTTCGATGGTCTATTTGACACATTTTATGTAAAAAAAATGATATTTACATTTACCTGCTATTTCAGGTCACTAACAGGTGATTACGCTTTGATGGACTAAATTGAAATGTTTATGCACCTAATTGCAACATTAAAAATTTTGAGGTGCTAATTGATGTTTCATGTAAGTTTGATGGCCTAGTTGACACATTTTATGCTAAAAAAGTAACATTTACATTTACCTGTTATTACAGGTCTCTAATAGGTAATTATGCATTGATTAACTAAATTGGCAGGTTTATGTACCAAATTGCAATGTTAAATAGTTTGAGAGCCTAATTGATGCCTATTTGACACATTTTATGCAAAAAAAAAAAAAAAGTGACATTTACATTTACCTGTTATTACAGGTCTCTAATAGGTAATTATGCATTGATTAACTAAATTGGCAGGTTTATGTACCAAATTGCAATGTTAAATAGTTTGAGAGCCTAATTGATGCCTATTTGACACATTTTATGCAAAAAAAAGTGACATTTAAATTTACCTGGTATTAAAGGTGACTAACAGGTAATTATGCTTTATAAAATAAATTGATATTTTTATGTATCTAATTGCAATTTTAATTGGTTTGAATGCCTAATTGATTTTTCAGATAAAGTTCGATGGTCAATTTGACACATTTT
>NC_044931.1:10685707-10686364 GCF_003576645.1 Ipomoea triloba | reverse complement strand
GTTGATGTTGAGTGTGTTTCTTTTAGCCTGTGCACTTATAGTGGAAGTTTTATCAAAGAGGTGATAGGCTTCACTCTAAGTGTGGCGGTAGCACCCAATTTACTGCTGTAAGATGTAAGCTTCCGCAGCGTTATATTACGCATATTGTAATAGTTGTCGGAGCAGAAATTGGGGTGTTACAAGGTGGTATCAGAGCATGGTTTTGAGGTCCTTACTTTGGGCAATAGAATGAGTTAGGCTCTGTCGCAAGTTAGTATAAGAGCCTATGATTCGAGTCAGCCTAGGGTTCGAGTCAGTTTAAGTTGACCTTGTTGGAGTTGGAGCTGGAGCTGGAGGCCGGAGGCCGGACAGAGAACGGGGTACCTTGCCATTCCGTGTATAATCTGTGATTTAATTGTTGCGTAGTATAATTACTACTTGTCATTGCATATATATGCTGATTGTTGGTCATATTGGTTTAAGTCGGCTATTGGCATGATGCCTTGCTACTGTTATGTCATGGTAGGGATACCTACCTAATGAATATGATTAATGGTTAGACCCTCGAATTCTAACTTTATGAAAGCTAACTCAGAATCGCTTGTTCAGCAAGATGCCTCCTAGACGAAGCGTACCTGCTAGGGAAAGCAATGATGTCTCGGCGATGGACCGTATGGC
>NC_044931.1:10684521-10684707 GCF_003576645.1 Ipomoea triloba | reverse complement strand
AAAAAAAAAAAAATTGAAACTTATAGTTACCTGGTATTACAAGTCACTAACATGTAATTATGTCTTGATGAAAGTAAATCGACATGTTTATGTATCTAATTGCAACTTTAAAAAGTCTGATGGCCTAATTAACTTTACATGTAAAGTTTGATGGCCTATTTGATACATATTATGCAAAAAAAAAAA
>NC_044931.1:10683954-10684242 GCF_003576645.1 Ipomoea triloba | reverse complement strand
GCCTATTTGATACATTTTATGCAAAAAAAAATTGACATTTGTATTTACCTGGTATTACAGGTCACTAACAGGTAATTATGCATTGATGACTAAATTGACATTTTTATGTATCTAATTGCAACTTTAAAAAGTTTGAGGGCCTAATTGACTTTACAAATAAAGTTTGATGGCCTATCTGATACATTTTATGCAAAAAAAAAATTGACAATTATATTTACCGGGTATTACAGGTCACTAACAAGTGAGGTGTATATGTACCTAATTGCAACTTTAAAAATATTGAGGGCC
>NC_044931.1:10682379-10682954 GCF_003576645.1 Ipomoea triloba | reverse complement strand
TATCAAATGGATGTCAAGAGCGCTTTTCTGAACGGACTTCTCGAAGAAGAGGTGTACGTTGACCAACCTCCGGGTTTCTTGAAGGACGTGGGAGCTGACAAAGTATACAAATTAAAGAAGGCACTTTACGGTTTAAAACAAGCTCCGAGAGCTTGGTATGATACCTTATCCTCTTTTCTACTTCAGTGTGGGTTCACCAAAGGCCTAGTGGACAAAACANATCAAATGGATGTCAAGAGCGCTTTTCTGAACGGACTTCTCGAAGAAGAGGTGTACGTTGAACAACCTCCGGGTTTCTTGAAGGACGTGGGAGCTGACAAAGTATACAAATTAAAGAAGGCACTTTACGGCTTAAAACAAGCTCCGAGAGCTTGGTATGATACCTTATCCTCTTTTCTACTTCAGTGTGGGTTCACCAAAGGCCTAGTGGACAAAACACTGTTCAGAATTAAGGATGAGGATCACATCTTATTGGTGAAAATCTATGTGGACGATATCATTTTTGGAAGCACCAATCCAGACTTGTGCGAGAAGTTCTCCAGATTGATGAAAGGGAAGTTCGAGATGAGCATGAT
>NC_044931.1:10679775-10681379 GCF_003576645.1 Ipomoea triloba | reverse complement strand
ACCAAGAACTAAGCAATGGCTCTCCCTACACCAACTTCCTCACCAAATTATCCACATCAAAGTTCTAATATCACAGCAATGATAATTCCCATCTCAGAAGGCATTTCAACACATGCAAACATACAATATCATCATAAAATAGTAGCACCCATTCACACAAGCATGCACCCTCCCCCCCTACCTCTACTGAGCCCACCCAAAGGGAGATCAAGCATTGATATCAAGGGGAAGACTACACTCCTTTTAGAGCACCTGCATGTGAGTAACCAGCACCTTAGAATCATAGCAAAACCAGCCTCCTTTTTGCTAAAACTTGCAGATCAGCTGTCCCTAAACCCTTTGATGATAATCAATGAGAAGGTATAATTGCAGTTTATATATATAGCTAAAAAAAAGGTATGTATCGAGATTACCGTTGTCTTCAAGATGTAGTTTTCTTTTTCCACATATATTACTTGAAGTTTTCATCTTTCCTCCAGAAAACTACAGAGATCTGTAGGGGGGAGACCTTTCCAGGTTCTAAGGGTGGTTGGAAGGTGTTTGAGGAGCAGTATATGAAGAAAAAAAATGAATTGTGAGTACAGTTTTGCTATAAAAGCAGACAACATTTAAATGAGAGAAAATTAAGATGAAATAGATGTACAATGAAATTTTACAAGAACATGTGCCTTATTAAGCTTTTAGAAATGCACACTAGTACAAAATGAGTCATTTGCGTCTTTACTAAATGATAATATGCATCTTTACTGGTCAAGACGCGTATGACCCAGACCCAGACGCTGAAAACTGCCAACTTTACGCGTCTTTACTTTTAAGACGCGTAAATTGGACAATAGGGGGTAAAGACGCTTATAGTATTATTTTTAAATAAAAAAAATAACGGTAGGAGTCTTCTCCTTTAAGGTAAAAGACTCCTACAGTTATATATTTTTTAAATACTAATTTATTTGTATTTATTAAATTACCAATCAACAAACCATTCAACCAAAAATATAATAGGATTGTTTAAAACTAATACAACACAATAAATATATTCTAACATACATAATATTCTAACACAATATAATAATCCAACACTAATAGATATAATGTAATTCTATCTAAAGACAAAATAAAAGTTTATACTGGAAAAAATTACTGACCTGTCTATAAACAAGAGTAGGTGCATCCTTCTAGGAATGAAAGTGTAATAATAAAGGGCTAATTTAAGGTGAAATGAAAGTGTTGAAAATGCTATTAACACATTTTTTGAAGCAGGAAAATAGTTCATTCAAAGAAATTAGAAATATTTTATTCAAGGAAAATAATATAATAATAATAATACTAGGAAGTTAGTCAGTAACATAAGTTAGGGAGGATGAACTTACATGAATCCAACCCAGGGGAAGAAGTGATTTCTTATCTTGCACTTTAAATATGTCCTCCTCATTCATGGTTTGACACTGGAGGAGACATGTTAATAATTCAAGAAGCCAATGCAAATACTATATATATATATATATATATATAAACAAAGTGCAGACTGGATTCAAGAAAACACCAATATATAATAATTTCTTAAAATTCGAAATTATTAATTTATAAGCCCTAAAATGCATTATAAT
>NC_044931.1:10676562-10678775 GCF_003576645.1 Ipomoea triloba | reverse complement strand
ATACTGGAATCGGGAAGAGAGTCTTGCACAAGAGGGACTCCTACTGCTGCACATTCTGGAAAAGGGCCTTCCTCAACCAAATGGAGAACCAAGGGAAGTGGAGAGGAAGACCAAATGGGACTTTCTGAGGTCAGCAGCAGTCAAAGGGGTGATCATACCTAATCCAAAGACCTTAAGAGGATTAGCGATGAAGATGGTCACTCCCAACTATAGTAAGCAGCTCCGGAGAGAAGAACAAGAAAAGGGAATAGCCACCCCCAGTTCTGTTATTAGACAAATAGGACTTTAGATGGCTAGTTCCCGCCTTAACGATAGATTCCTATTAGGCTGACCAAGGCCAAACAAAAGTTTCTAGGGAATTTAATAGGATATTGATTCATATGTAATGTATCTGGAAATCACTAAATGAACTTAAGGATATGTTCCAAGTGATATCTTTTAAATGAATCAAACTTGTTTCTCTCGCAATCTGTGTTCGAAAGGTAGTTCGAGAGGCCACCCGATCAGTTTGTCTACATACATTATGTCTCGAAGAAGGGTAGTTCGAGAGGTCACTTCGAAAGATAACAAACTGATATCTCTGAAAGGAGGAATAAGGAGGGTTAGGGATCAAAGGGAAGATCCCTAACCAGATCAAGATGGAGGAATAAGGAGGGTTAGGGATCAATCACTCAGGGGGAAGATCCTTAACCAGATCAAGACGGAAGAATAAGGAGGTTTAGGGATCAATCACTCAGGGGGGAAGATCCTTAAACTCATGAGGAAGATCATTCACCTTCAAAGGTGAATTTGATAAGCTCAACGGATATATGAGGTGGAACGGCTATCTTTGGACATAAATGCTAGCCACGTGGTCATCGGTTACTGACGGTTTTTCGCACTTAAGGGCATTATCTTGATTAGTGGGAGCATGCTTATTTTAAAATATCAATACTCCACTGTCTCAAAGCTTAAACCGTTCTATACTTTACCGAAATACCCTTACCAAAATACCTTATAAGCTGACCGTTATCAGGGGTATTTCTGACTTCTCACATCTTTTAAATCAACCGGGATCCTTCCACGGGTCAAACTCTCAACCCTACCCATATATCCAACCCGAATCCGCCTAATATAAAAGCAAAATCCTTCTTCTTTACCCGGATTCAAACTCAAAACCATATACCCAAAATCCCCAAATCCTTAGACGCTGTACACATTCCCTCCAAAACACACAAACTTTCTTCAATGGCGTCTGAATCATCATCTTCTTCATCTTCATCTTCATCCTCCAGTGCATACCAGAGAGAGCTAGACCACATACGCTCTCAGATTAAACAAGTCAAGGCGGGAAGCATCCTTGACAAAGATGGCTTCATCACCCACTCGCCAAATCCAACAATGGCGGAGAGAGTCTTGAAGAAATTTGAGAAGGCAGGACTAATGCGGTACATGACGCATGACTACCGAACCATTCATGACCTCGACTACACAGAATGGTTCGCTCATGCCAAGGTCACGAAGGGCAAGATTGAAAGCCGCTTCAACGAAATAGACATAACAATCTCTGTGGGTGATTTACGAGCAGCATTCGACTTTGCTACGTCGGAGGAGGCAGTCAAGCACCTATCGGACTACAACATGGATAAGCAGGAGTTTTGGGACAAAATCCGATTGGAGACTGCACCACCCAGAGCATCCTCTGCCCTCCGCAGATTTCATTTGAAGGAGAGGTTTGCCCTAGCCGCCGAGCTCATCATAAAATTCATCCTCGGCAAGGTGTCCGGAACAGACGAAGTCAATCTGGACACTCTGAAAATCCTCCACGCCATCTGGAACAACAACAAGTTGGACTGGGCTCACATCATCTTCGACTGCCTCAAACACCAAGTGCAGAGCTCAGTTTCCAACTCCGACCTGACAATCTACAAAAAGGTTGGTTTTGGCTTTGTTGTTCAATTTCTATTGAGACTGAAGGGCTTCGAACTGAGGGAAGGGCGAGAGGTTCATCGGAATACCTATATGGGTAGAACGAAACCTCAAGCTAAGGCAAAAGGTGCTAAGGATGCATCTTCACCCTCAAAGCCTAAGGGAAGGGGCAAAAGGAAAGCCCCAGCTAAGGAGAAGCGCTCTGATGACGAGCTTTTGGACACCCTAGTCAAGAGGGTTGAATTGAAAAGGAAGGCCAAGAGGACCAAGACTGCTGCTGTCACCCAGGTTCGAGAGGTGACACC
>NC_044931.1:10664662-10665110 GCF_003576645.1 Ipomoea triloba | reverse complement strand
TTGTTCCTATTGCATTAGGTTCAACTTGTGGTGTTGGAGGGGGTGGTTCTGCTCTTGCCATTGTTCGGCTTGTGCTTGCTTCCTCATAATTCCTTTTCAAGGCTTGCTCTTTGGTCTTCCCATTTCCTAAAAAAAGCGGTGAAGTGAATGAAAACATCTTCCCATTTCCTAAAAAAAGCGGTGAAGTGAATGAAAACAAGGAAACATTTCCTAAAAAAAGCGGTGAAGTGAATGAAAACAAGGAAATGTTTCCTAAAAAAAGCGGTGAAGTGAATGAAAACAAGGAAATGTAACTCTGAACTCCACGCATAGGGAACCTAATGTTTTAGTGGGACACATCTCAAGTAAGAAACTCATAGGTAACTGCAGTATATCTCGGTCCTCTCCATTTGAATACTTTGCTCCATTGCGGGTGTCTTAGCAACAGATTTACGATGTCTTCAAACCC
>NC_044931.1:10651177-10664365 GCF_003576645.1 Ipomoea triloba | reverse complement strand
GGGTGTCTTAGCAACAGATTTACCATGTCTTCAAACCCTAATTCCCTTTGCACACTCGGATCAAAGTATTTCCCTCCAATAAAATTCTCTGACTTGTACACATCCACAAGCGGCAATTGTTCATGAGTTAAGCCTCGGAGGACCCTTGTTTCTATTTAATTAGGTTCAACTTGGGGTGGTGGAGGGGGTGGTTCTGCTCTTGCCATTGTTCAGCTTGTGCTTGCTTCCTCATAATTCCTTTTCAGGGCTTGCTCNTCCATTGCGGGTGTCTTAGCAACAGATTTACGATGTCTTCAAACCCTAATTCCATTTGCACACTCGGATCAAAGTATTTCCCTCCAATAAAATTCTCTAACTTGTACACATCCACAAGCGGCAATTGTTCATGAGTTAAGCCTCGGAGGACCATTGTTCGTCTTACATTAGGTTCAACTAGTGGTCGTGGAGGTGGTGGTTCTGCTCTTACCCTTGTTCGGCTTGTGCTTGCTTCCTTATAATTTCTTTTCAAGGCTTGTTCTTTGCTTCTTCCCATTTCCTAATAAAAGCGGTAAGTGCATGTAAAATAAGGAAATGTAAGTCTGAATTCCACGTATACGGAACCTAATGTTTTATTGGGACACATCTGAAGCAAGAAACTCATAGGTAACCGGAGTATATGTCGGTCCTCTCCATTCGAATACTTTGCTCCAATGCGGGTGTCTTAGAAACAGATTTACCATGTCTTCAAACCCTAATTCCCTTTGCACACTCGGATCAAAGTATTTCCCTCCAATAAAATTCTCTGACTTGTACACATCCACAAGCGGCAATTGTTCATGAGTTAAGCCTCGGAGGGTAGGTTCAACTTGTGGTGTTGGAGGGGGTGGTTCTGTTCGGCTTGTGCTTGCTTCCTCATAATTCCTTTTCAAGACTTGCTCTTTGGTTCTTCCCATTTCCTAAAAAAAGCGGTAAAGTGCATGAAAAATAAGGAAATGTAAGTCTGAATTCCACGCATACGGAACCTAATGTTTTAGTGGGACACATCTCAAGCAAGAAACTCATAGGCAACCGCAGTATATCTCGGTCCTCTCCAATTGAATACTTTGCTCCATTGCGGGTGTCTTAGCAACCGATTTACCATGTCTTCAAACCCAAATTCCCTTAGCACACTCGGATCAAAGTATTTCCCTCCAATTAAATTTTCTGACTTATACACATCCTCAAGCGGCAATTATTCATGAGTTAAGCCTCGGAGGACCCTTGTTCCTATTGCATTAGGTTCAACTTGTGGTGTTGGAGGGGGTGGTTCTGTTCGGCTTGTGCTTGCTTCCTCATAATTCCTTTTCAAGGCTTGCTCTTTGGTTCTTCACATTTCCTAAAAAAAGCGGTGAAGTGAATGAAAACAAGGAAATGTAACTCTGAACTCCACGCATAGGGAACCTAATGTTTTAGTGGGACACATCTCAAGCAAGAAACTCATAGGTAACCGCAGTATATCTCGGTCCTCTCCAATTGAATACTTTGCTCCATTGCGGGTGTCTTAGCAACCGATTTACCATGTCTTCAAACCCAAATTCCCTTAGCACACTCGGATCAAAGTATTTCCCTCCAATAAAATTCTCTGACTTGTACACATCCACAAGCGGCAATTGTTCATGAGTTAAGCCTCGGAGGACCCTTGTTCCTATTGCATTAGGTTCAACTTGTGGTGTTGGAGGGGGTGGTTCTGCTCTTGCCATTGTTCGGCTTGTGCTTGCTTCCTCATAATTCCTTTTCAAGACATGCTCTTTGGTTCTTCCCATTTCCTAAAAAAAGCGGTGAAGTGCATGAAAACAAGGAAATGTAACTCTGAACTCCACGCATAGAGAACCTAATGTTTTATTGGGACACATCTGAAGCAAGAAACTCATAGGTAACCGGAGTATATGTCGGTCCTCTCCATTCGAATACTTTGCTCCAATGCGGGTGTCTTAGCAACCGATTTACAATGTCTTCAAACCCAAATTCCCTTAGCACACTCGGATCAAAGTATTTCCCTCCAATAAAATTCTCTGACTTGTACACATCCACAAGCGGCAATTGTTCATGAGTTAAGCCTCGGAGGACCCTTGTTTCTATTTAATTAGGTTCAACTTCGGGTGGTGGAGGGGGTGGTTCTGCTCTTGCCATTGTTCGGCTTGCGCTTGCTTCCTCATAATTCCTTTTCAGGGCTTGCTCTTTGGTTCTTCCCATTTCCTAAAAAATGCGGTAAAGTGCATGAAAAATACGGAAATTTAAGTCTGAACTCCACGCATAGGGAACATAATGTTTTAGTGGGACACATCTCAAACAAGAAACTCATAGGTAACCGGAGTATATGTCGGTCCTCTCCATTCGAATACTTTGCTCCAATGTGGGTGTCTTAGCAACAGATTTACCATGTCTTCAAATCCTAATTCCCTTTGCACACTCGGATCAAAGTATTTCCCTCTTGTACACATCCACAAGCGGCAATTGTTCATGAGTTAAGCCTCGGAGGACCCTTGTTCCTATTGCATTAGGTTCAACTTGTGGTGTTGGAGGGGGTGGTTCTGCTCTTGCCATTGTTCGGCTTGTGCTTGCTTCCTCATAATTCCTTTTCAAGGCTTGCTCTTTGGTTCTTTCCATTTCCTAAAAAAAGCGGTGAAGTGCATGAAAACAAGGAAATGTAACTCTGAACTCCACGCATAGGGAACCTAATGTTTTAGTGGGACACATCTCAAGACGGAAACTCATAGGTAACCGCAGTATATCTCGGTCCTCTCCATTTGAATACTTTGCTCCATTGCGGGTGTCTTAGCAACAGATTTACCATGTCTTCAAACCCTAATTCCACACTCGGATCAAAGTATTTCCCTCCAATAAAATTCTCTGACTTGTACACATCCACAAGCGGCAATTGTTCATGAGTTAAGCCTCGGAGGACCCTTGTTTCTATTTAATTAGATTCAACTTGGGGTGGTGGAAGGGGTGGTTCTGCTCTTGCCATTGTTCGGCTTGTGCTTGCTTCCTCATAATTGCTTTTCAGGGCTTGCTCTTTGGTTTTCCCATTTCCTAAAAAAAGCGGTAAAGTGCATGAAAAATACGGAAATTTAAGTCTGAACTCCACGCATAGGGAACCTAATGTTTTAGTGGGACACATCTCAAGCAAGAAACTCATAGGTAACCGCAGTATATCTCGGTCCTCTCCATTTGAATACTTTGCTCCATTGCGGGTGTCTTAGCAACCGATTTACCATGTCTTCAAACCCAAATTCCCTTTGCACACTCGGATCAAAGTATTTCCCTCCAATAAAATTCTCTGACTTGTACACATCCACAAGCGGCAATTGTTCATGAGTTAAGCCTCGGAGGACCCTTGTTTCTATTTAATTAGGTTCAACTTCGGGTGGTGGAGGGGGTGGTTCTGCTCTTACCATTGTTCGGC
This sequence comes from Ipomoea triloba, assembly GCF_003576645.1. Classification (NCBI taxonomy): domain Eukaryota; kingdom Viridiplantae; phylum Streptophyta; class Magnoliopsida; order Solanales; family Convolvulaceae; genus Ipomoea; species Ipomoea triloba. The sequence continues at coordinate 10,660,941 of NC_044931.1, read as the reverse complement.
TTGTGCTTGCTTCCTCATAATTCCTTTTCAGGACTTGCTCTTTGGTTCTTCCCATTTCCTAAAAAAAGCAGTAAAGTGCATGAAAAATACGGAAATTTAAGTCTGAACTCCACGCATAGGGAACATAATGTTTTAGTGGGACACATCTCAAACAAGAAACTCATAGGTAACCGGAGTATATGTCGGTCCTCTCCATTCGAATACTTTGCTGCATTGCGGGTGTCTTAGCAACCGATTTACCATGTCTTCAAACCCAAATTCCCTTAGCACACTCGGATCAAAATATTTCCCCCGCAACAATTGGTGGAGCAATTATGTGCAGATTCTCATGACGAATTCATGAAGAAACACAGTAAGCCCCTATGGACCAGAGAAGAGTTCTTTATTGAACTTCCATTCAAAGAAGGAAAGGTGATCAACCCCACCAAAGCCAGCCACTCAGGAATGAATCCTCAACATCTCAAAATGGCGGTTCAAGAGTGCAAGGAGTTGCAGAAGTTAGGATTAATCACAGAATCCAAGTCCTCATGGGCATGTGAAGCATTCTATGTGAACAAGCGAGCAGAACAAGCAAGGGGAAAATTACGACTTGTTATCAACTATCAACCCTTGAATCAATGTCTCAAAGATGTCAAATTTCCATTACCAAGAAGATCTATGATGTTCTCATATCTCCCAGGAGCCCAATGGTTTTCAAAGTTCGATCTCAAAGCAGGATTTTGGCAGATAGGAATCAAGCCAGAAGAAAGATACAAGACAGCCTTTTGTATCCCAGGATATCATCTTGAATGGAAGGTAATGCCTTTTGGTCTCAAAATTGCACCCAGTGAATTCCAGAAAGTGATGACCAAGATCTTTGAGCCAATTCTTGACAAAGCCCTCATTTACATCGATGACATCTTACTATTCAGTAAGACCATGGAAGAACACATCCAGCTGATCAAACAATTCATGGAGATATGCCAAAAATTTGGAATCATGTTATCCGAAAAGAAGATGTTACTAGCCCAGCAGAAGATCCAGTTTTTAGGCATGGATATTGACCAGGGAAAGTTTCAACCAGGAAGGCATATTGCTCAGGAGTTACTCAAATTTCCTGATGAAAACCTCACAAAGCAGCAAGTTCAACAGTTTCTTGGTATAATTAATTATATCCGAGATTTTGTTCCCAACATAGCCCCTCATGTTAGCACTCTCACCAAGATGTTGAAGAAGTCACCACCAAAATGGAGCATAGAGCAAACCAAGGCAATCCGATGGATGAAGGAGCACACCAAGGAATTACCACCATTGCACATTCCAGCAGGTGAAGGACTCAGAATTCTACAAACAGATGCCAGTGATTACTACTGGGGAGCAATACTCCTACAGGAAGTCAAAGGAAAGAGGCTTGTTTGCGGCTACTCCAGTGGTAGATTCAAAGATGCAGAACTTCATTACCACTCCACTTATAAAGAGATTTTAGCCGTGAAAAATGGAATTAAAAAATTTAATTTTCATTTGATCGGTTATAAGTTTCTTATTGAGTTAGACATGTCAGCTTTTCCAAAAATGTTGCAGTTCAAGAGGAAAGAAATTCCACAAGCTCAAGCTCTAAGATGGCAACAATGGTTTTCTAGATACAACTATGATGTTCGCCATATTCCAGGAAAGAAGAATGTGGTTGCAGACTTTTTATCCAGACCACAGCAAGTTCCTCAACTCCAGTTCCAGTCCAAGATCTATGAAGTCTATATGTTCAATGAAGGAAGTTCCAGCCAGAGCACTTCATCAAATGCAGATTTTCCACCAGACATTGATGTCAACCAGTTCCCATGGAGCCATGAATACCTTGAAGAAAGAAGAACAGATTGGGAAGTCAGATTATTCAGATACTATGGAGGTCATATGCTACAACCATATGGTATTCACCCTAAATATCCATTTGCTCAAATCTTTATTGCTCAAGTTCAAGATTGGCCAGAAGAGTTAAATTGGATATTTTGGTATTTATGCCATGAATATCATATTTTAATGGAGTTCCACAGGCCTAGCTTAAGAAAAGAGTTAGATCTTTCTGTTGAGAAAGATTTAATAAAATTCTTAACTTGGTTTTATCCATTAAAATACTGGAAGAAGTTATGCCAAGATGGTCCAGAATTTTTCACAGTTCATCTGCATAGGGAAGTCACAGCATGGGTATCCAGATTTTTAGAAGGACATGCAGAACCATTTATGAAGATTTATGAGCAGCACATGGAATCTATCATAGTCCGAGAAGAAGACTATCCAGAATTTCAGAGGTACATTTTCGCCCAGAACAAGGTCATTCCAAAAGAAATTTGGCCCAGAGAAGGGATTCAGCCAGATGTGAGACAAGATGATGAGATCTATCATGAAAGGATCAAGTCAGCAAAAAACCAGTACTACTATGAGCTACACCAGACCCAGAAGGAAGATATATGGTCACAAGATCCTTGGAACCTTGATGATATAGATTCAGTGCTTGAAGAAGTCGAAAAGATTGAGAAAGCTTATGCTCAAAAGTCTCAAAAGAAAAGGTCAGAACACAAGAGCCAGTGGAACAAGGATGTTTGGAGAACGAAGAGAAGGCAATCTGGTATGGATAGGCAAGAATGGGTTAACCACATGGGTTACCCCAGCTACTCTGGCTACTCCACAGAAAGCGACACAGCATCAGACGAAGACTCCGTAATGGATCTTCAATTTCATGGAGAATGGATGGTCATGAAGACAAAGCAACCAGATTGGAACCCACGAAACTGGAAAGGAAAGAGATTCATGAGTGAAGGATAAGATTTGATCTTATCTCTCCAGCAAGGCAAATCTCATCTGCAACAAAAAAATCTTATCTTCAAGGATAAGATCCCCGTCCTGACAGGGTCATGTCAGCGTTATCTTATCAGTTTGGCGTGTTGTATGAATTATTAGACAACTTTATTAAAAGGTAGCTTTACTTTATGTCAAGAAGGCCATCACACTTTGTCGGCCACATGTATTGTAATAGTTGTAAACAGCTGTATTGTATTTCAAGAACCATCCTTGATCCCTATAAAAGGAGGTTCAGTTTGCTTTGTAAAATATCGCAGTTTGAAATATAAAATTCCCAGTTTGCAAAATATCATGAGTTTCTAAGTTTTTTTTGTTGAAGGTTTTGAATAGATTTATGGTTACGTTCCTGCTAAGTCTCAAGTAATCTCTAACATGTAGAGAAGTTAGGAAGTGGTTTGAGAGTCTTGTTGTCATGCCCCGGAGAGGCTTTTAGTTTTCTCTCACCTTTGGTCCTAATTCTCCACTGCTTTTAGAGACTCCCCGATTTGGTATCAGAGTCAGCCATATCTCTTTATTCAAAACCTTCATATTTCCCAAATATGTCTTCCTCTTCAGCTTCTACATCCACATCTATTGTACCTAGCCGTTCTTCATTTTCATTAGAAAAACCTCATTTCAAAAAATCTCTCTCTTCTAAGATGGATTATCTCTATGAGATAAATTATCTTAAAGAGGACCAAAAAATAGAAGAAACCCACCTGCCCCTTCTGAATCCATACTCTGCTTTCAATAAAAGAAACCAATCCAATTTTCTGGTTAAATCCCTTAAAGCTATTTACTAGAAAAGGTCTTTAGTTCCTAAAGAATACATCTCAGCCTCAGCCATGAGCAGATGTCCCATATATTCCACCCACCAAGAACAGTTCATTACTCTTGAAATCCCTGATGAATTCCCGGCCATTTGGAGGAGAGAAGGATATACCCATATCCACTTTGGAGCAATCCGTTTTGCCATAACCTATCATGGCAGAAAGGGTCAACCCGTAGTTGCCAAGCTATGTCTCCTTGATTCCAGGTACTTAGAGTACCAACATGCATTGATAGCCACCATGGAAGTCACACTTGATTCTGGCACTGTCTGTGCTACTGTTTACCCAAATTTTAACGTATCCTTAGAAGATCCACATCTTCTAGATATGTTTAAAATCCAAGTCCATATTGTTGGAGCTAAGCATGCTGAACAAGATGCTATTGAAGCCACTGTCCACTACCAGATGTCTTATCAATTGCAAGACCATGCTTTCGATATGAAAATTCCAGGAGGAGGAGAAGCTCTCATCCTAGTCACTGATGAACAGAGAAATGTTACCTGCACTAAGGTTCCCAGGAGATGTACAAAAGAGGAGTTGATCCAAGTTATCCCTGACACTTGGATATCCAACTATGAGAAGCTGCACCAGAACAGAAGGCCAATCGAATCCAACGAGGCTACCATTAGCAGGCGAAAAGATGGTACCGTTGGAATCTCATTCAATCATGCTCATTTAAAAAGAACAGAATTTCTACCATCCATCAATATGGTAGAAGAGGCTAGAGAAAGACAAGAGGAGCATGTCCAGGAGATCCTTGACTATGACCCAGACGATGATGATGCAGAACCAGTTTTCCTTGGTTACGGAAAAACAGGAATGGGTGAAATTGTTCATTCGTTCGACCAATTTGGTAAACCAGTTTTCTGGTTTAAGGATCCCATCTCAAATCACTGTTTCTTTGATTTGTGTGAAGATGATTGTAAGCAATGCTACCCAACAAAGGAGCCACAGAGGAGACCCAGCTGCAAGCCCTCTGGAAGGAGAAGATCCAGAAGTAAGGATGATAGTGATGATGAAGATCCGCCGTCACCACCACCTGTGCCCCTGCAAAGAAAAAGGAAGGCTCTTAAGTGCTATGAGCAAGAGTACTTAAGAAAGGAGCCCACAATAGTACCAGCTTCACCAGCCATCCCAGCAATGGTGATCTCAGAGTCCTATGAGGAAGACTTTCCCCCTTTGGAAAGTTTTCAGCGAGGAGGTTGTATGCATGCACCAAAGATCCCAGCTCCTAATGAAGTATTACCAACAGGCCAGTTAAGAGGACAACCATCCATTGAGCAGACTTTAAACTGGCAAACGGAGAACGCCTTAGCTCAAAACCGCACCCTCAAATCAATTTCCAACAATCTTGTTGAGCTAAGCCACAAATCTGGAGAATACTATTCAAAGATTGACTCAAGGATCCAGATTTTGGAGAAACCTCCCGGAGCTCCTCTCCATCCGGTGCCACGTGTCCGTCTTCTCCTCCTGCTCCCTACTCCTCTCTCCGCTGATCTGCAGCACCCTCCCATCCTCCACCTCCACCTTCACCTCCTCTTTCTTCAGCCCGGGAAGAAGTTCAATAAAGAACTCTTCTCTGGTCCATAGGGGCTTACTGTGTTTCTTCATGAATTCGTCATGAGAATCTGCACATAATTGCTCCACCAATTGTTGCTTGATCTGGGTGATGGTATCCATGAAGTTGAGTTGCCACATTCTGTAATCTTCTTCATAGGGCTTGAAGTAGGGGCCTTTGCTAATTCCTCGTGATTGAACCAATACCTTCATCATCTTGAAAGCATCAAATCCTAATAGCAAATCCCTTCTTGGAAGGCCACATCCAAGAACATGAATTTGGATCTTGCAATTAGGAAGTATGCTAATCTCCAATGGTTCCTTCGTCTCTAATCCTGCATCAAAATCATCTCCAGATGCTGATGTAAGACGTTTCTGGGATGGTCTCCATGCCTCTTGAGGTAACAGCTTTGGGTTCATCATTGAGAACTGAGCTCCAGTATCAACAAGGGCTATGGCATCGAATGGCTTGCTTGACCGGTGCTTGATCTGTACTTTCACATGGGGTGCTTTGAACTCTTCATCTTCTTTTATCCCAAAATTGTATGAGATAAAATCTTCTTCCGGAACTTCATCTTCTATGGAAAAGATTGTTTCTGCTGAAGGTTCATCTTCTGGGCTGAGATAGCCATCCAGGTCTTCTTCGGCGATATCGTCATCAATAAGAGACATGACTTCCGATATCATTTTAGCCGCTTGCTTCTCCTTGCAATCTTTGGCGTAGTGTCCTGGCTTTCCACAAACAAAGCATTTGTTAGATGCTTTATTTCCTCTTTTTTTTTTTTTTTTTTTTTTTTTTTTTTTTAATAATAAGACACACACATAGAACTGCATAAACATTAATTTTTTTTTACACCACATAAACATTAATTAATTAACCAGAAATATCGATAGCCTTAACATCAGTCTTCTTGGCCTCCTCCTTGGGCACCGTCACAGACAACACCCCATTCTCCATGCTAGCCTTTATCCAATCCATCTTCACATTCTCCGGCAGCCTGAACCGCCGGAGAAACCTCCCGGAGCTCCTCTCCATCCGGTGCCACGTGTCCGTCTTCTCCTCCTGCTCCCTACTCCTCTCTCCGCTGATCTGCAGCACCCTCCCATCCTCCACCTCCACCTTTACCTCCTCTTTCTTCAGCCCGGGAAGGTCCGCCGTGAAAACGTGCGCCTCCGGGGTCTCCTTCCAGTCGATTCTCGCGCTGGCGAACCGCGCCGCCTCGCCGGAAACCTCCGGTGCAGAGACGGCGGCGATAGAGAATGGGAAGTCATAGAAGGGGTCCCAGATTTCGAGGGAGAATGGGTCGAAGACGGTGCTTCGTCGGCCACCGAAGAAGCTCGGAATCAGCGACATTCTATTGATCTTGGTGAAAGAAAAGAGCGTTTGAGTAATTGTTTCCAAATTTCTGTTGCTTAGGATGAGAGCTTCTCCTCCTCCTGGAATTTTCATATCGAAAGCATGGTCTTGCAATCGATAAGACATCTGGTAGTGGACAGTGGCTTCAATAGCATCTTGCTCAGCATGCTTAGCTCCAACAATATGGACTTGGATTTAAACATATCTAGAAGATGTGGATCTTCTAAGGATACGTTAAAATTTGGGTAAACAGTAGCACAGACAGTGCCAGAATCAAGTGTGACTTCCATGGTGGCTATCAATGCATGTTGGTACTCTAAGTACCTGGAATCAAGGAGACATAGCTTGGCAACTACGGGTTGACCCTTTCTGCCATGATAGGTTATGGAAAAACGGATTGCTCCAAAGTGGATATGGGTATATCCTTCTCTCCTCCAAATGGCCGGGAATTCATCAGGGATTTCAAGAGTAATGAACTGTTCTTGGTGGGTGGAATATATGGGACATCTGCTCATGGCTGAGGCTGAGATGTATTCTTTGGGAACTAAAGACCTTTTCTGGTAAATAGCTTTAAGGGATTTAACCAGAAAATTGGATTGGTTTCTTTTATTGAAAGCAGAGTATGGATTCAGAAGGGGCAGGTGGGTTTCTTCTATTTTTTGATCCTCTTTAAGATAATTTATCTCATAGAGATAATCCATCTTATCCTCTTTAAGATAATTTATCTCATAGAGATAATCCATCTTAGACTCTTTAAGATAATTTATCTCATAGAGATAATCCATCTTAGAAGAGTTAAGATAATTTATCTCATAGAGATAATCCATCTTAGAAGAGAGAGATTTTTTGAAATGAGGTTTTTCTAATGAAAATGAAGAACGGCTAGGTACAAGCGCCAATTGTTCATGAGTTAAGCCTCGGAGGACCCTTGTTCCTCTTACATTAGGTTCAACTTGTGGTTGTGGAGGTGGTGGTTCTGTTCTTACCATTGTTCGGCTTGTGCTTGCTTCCACATAATTTTTTTCAAGTCTTGTTCTTTGCTTCTTCCTATTTCCTAAAAAACGCGGTAAAGTGCATGAAAAACAAGGAAATGTAAGTCTGAACTGCGGTAAAGTGCATGAAAAACAAGGAAATGTAAGTCTGAACTCCACGCATAGGGAACCTAAACAAGGAAATGTAAGTCTGAACTCCACGCATAGGGAACCTAATGTTTTAGTTGGACACATCTCAAGCAAGAAACTCATAGGTAACCGGAGTATATCTCGGTCCTCTCCATTGCGGGTGTCTTTAACAACCGATTTACAATGTCTTCAAACCCAAATTCCTTTAGCACACTCGGATCAAAGTATTTCCACCCAATTAAATTCTCTGACTTATACACATACACAAGCGCCAATTGTTCATGAGTTAAGCCTCGGAGGACCCTTGTTCCTATTGCATGTGGTTCTGCTCTTGCCATTGTTCGGCTTGTGCTTGCTTCCTGTGGTTCTGCTCTTGCCATTGTTCGGCTTGTGCTTGCTTCCTCAGGTTCTGCTCTTGCCATTGTTCGGCTTGTGCTTGCTTCCTCATAATTCCTTTTCAAGGCTTGCTCTTTGGTTCTTCCCATTTCTTAAAAAAAGCGGTAAAGTGCATGAAAACAAGGAAATGTAACTCTGAACTCCACGCATAGGGAACCTAATGTTTTAGTGGGACACATCTCAAGCAAGAAACTCATAGGTAACCGGAGTATATGTCGGTCCTCTCCATTGCGGGTGTCTTTAACAACCGATTTACAATGTCTTCAAACCCAAATTCCTTTAGCACACTCGGATCAAAGTATTTCCCCCCAATTAAATTCTCTGACTTATACACATACACAAGCGCCAATTGTTCATGAGTTAAGCCTCGGAGGACCCTTGTTCGTCTTACATTAGGTTCAACTAGTGGTCGTGGAGGTGGTGGTTCTGCTCTTACCATTGTTCGGCTTGTGCTTGCTTCCTCATAATTTCTTTTCAAGGCTTGTTCTTTGCTTCTGCCCATTTCCTAAAAAAAGTGGTAAAGTGCATGAAAAATAAGGAAATGTAAGCGTGAACTCCATAGGGAACCTAATGTTTTAGTGGGACACATCTGAAGCAAGAAACTCATAGGTAACCGGAGTATATGTCGGTCCTCTCCATTCGAATACTTTGCTCCATTGGGGGTGTCTTAGCAACAGATTTACGATTGCTTCAAACCCTAATTCCCTTAGCACACTCGGATCTATATCTCGGTCCTCTCCATTGCGGGTGTCTTTAACAACCTCTATATCTCGGTCCTCTCCATTGCGGGTGTCTTTAACAACCGATTTACAATGTCTTCAAACCCAAATTCCTTTAGCACACTCGGATCAAAGTATTTACCCCCAATTAAATTCTCTGACTTATACACATGCACAAGCGCCAATTGTTCATGAGTTAAGCCTCGGAGGACCCTTGTTCCTCTTGCATTAGGTTCAACTTGTGGTGGTGGAGGTGGTGGTTCTCCTCTTGCCATTGTTCTGCTTGTGCTTCTTCCTCATAATTCCTTTTCAAGGCTTGCTCTTTGGTTCTTCCCATTTCCTAAAAAAAGCGGTAAAGTGCATGAAAAATAAGGAAATGTAAGTCTGAACTCCACGCATAGGGAACCTAATGTTTTAGTGGGACACATCTCAAGCAAGAAACTCATAGGTAACCGGAGTATATGTCGGTCCTCTCCATTCGAATACTTTGCTCCATTGCGGTTGTCTTAGCAACCGATTTACCATGTCTTCAAACCCAAATTCCCTTAGCACGCTCGGATCAAAGTATTTCCCTCCAATTAAATTCTCTGACTTATACACATCCACAAGCGCCAATTGTTCATGAGTTAAGCCTCGGAGGACCCTTGTTCCTCTTGCATTAGGTTCAACTTGTGGTGGTGGAGGTGGTGGTTCTGCTCTTGCCATTGTTTGGCTTGTGCTTGCTTCCTCATAATTCCTTTTCAAGGCTTGCTCTTTGGTTCTTCCCATTTCCTAAAAAAAGCGGTAAAGTGCATGAAAAATAAGGAAATGTAAGTCTGAACTCCACGCATAGGGAACCTAATGTTTTAGTGGGACACATCTGAAGCAAGAAACTCATAGGTAACCGGAGTATATGTCGGTCCTCTCCATTCGAATACTTTGCTCCATTGGGGGTGTCTTAGCAACAGATTTACGATTGCTTCAAACCCTAATT
>NC_044931.1:10642377-10650916 GCF_003576645.1 Ipomoea triloba | reverse complement strand
CATTAGGTTCAACTAGTGGTCGTGGAGGTGGTGGTTCTGCTCTTACCATTGTTCGGCTTGTGCTTGCTTCCTCATAATTTCTTTTCAAGGCTTGTTCTTTGCTTCAGCCCATTTCCTAAAAAAAGTGGTAAAGTGCATGAAAAATAAGGAAATGTAAATCTGAACTCCATAGGGAACCTAATGTTTTAGTGGGACACATCTGAAGCAAGAAACTCATAGGTAACCGGAGTATATGTCGGTCCTCTCCATTCGAATACTTTGCTCCATTGCGGGTGTCTTAGCAACAGATTTACGATTGCTTCAAACCCTAATTCCCTTAGCACACTTGGATCAAAGTATTTCCCCCAATTAAATTCTCTGACTTATACACATCCACAAGCGCCAATTGTTCATGAGTTAAGACTCGGAGGACCCTTGTTCCTCTTATATTAGGTTCAACTAGTGGTCATGGAGGTGGTCGTTCTGCTCTTACCATTGTTCAGCTTGTGCTTGCTTCCTCATAATTTCTTTTCAAGGCTTGTTCTTTGCTTCTTCCCATTTCCTAAAAAAAGTGGTAAAGTGCATGAAAAATTCTTCCCATTTCCTAAAAAAAGTGGTAAAGTGCATGAAAAATAAGGCCCATTTCCTAAAAAAAGTGGTAAAGTGCATGAAAAATAAGGAAATTTTCCTAAAAAAAGTGGTAAAGTGCATGAAAAATAAGGAAATGTAAGTCTGAACTCCATAGGGAACCTAATGTTTTAGTTGGACACATCTCAAGCAAAAAACTTATAGGTAACCGGAGTATATGTCGGTCCTCTCCATTCGAATACTTTGCTCCATTGCGGGTGTCTTAGCAACCGATTTACCATGTCTTCAAACTCAAATTCCCTTAGCACACTCGGATCAAAGTATTTCCCCCCAATTAAATTCTCTGACTTATACACATCCACAAGCGCCAATTGTTCATGAGTTAAGCCTCGGTGGACCATTGTTCCTCTTACATTAAGTTCAACTTGTGGTCGTGGAGGTGGTGGTTCTGCTCTGACCACTGTTCGGCTTGTGCTTGCTTCTTCATAATTTCTTTTCAAGGCTTGTTCTTTGCTTCTTCCCATTTCCTAAAAAAAGCAGTAAAGTGCATGAAAAATAAGGAAATGTAAGTCTGAACTCCACGCATAGGGAACCTAATGTTTTAGTGGGACACATCTCAAGGAAGAAACTCATAGGTAACCGCAGTATGTCTCGGTCCACTCCATTTGAATACTTTGCTCCATTGCGGGTGTCTTAGCAACCGATTTACAATGTCTTCAAACCCAAATTCCCTTAGCACACTCGGATCAAAGTATTTCCCCCCAATTAAATTCTCTGACTTATACACATCCACAAGCGCCAATTGTTCATGCGTTAAGCCTCGGAGGACCCTTGTTCGTCTTACATTAGGTTCAACTAGTGGTCGTGCAAGTGGTTGTTCTGCTCTTACCATTGTTCGCCTTGTGCTTGCTTCCTCACAATTTCTTTTCAAGGCTTGTTCTCTTGTGCTTGCTTCCTCACAATTTCTTTTCAAGGCTTGTTCTTTGCTTCTTCCTTCCTCACAATTTCTTTTCAAGGCTTGTTCTTTGCTTCTTCCCATTTCCTAAAAAAACGGTAAAGTGCATGAAAAATAAGGAAATGTAAGTCTGAACTCCACGCATAGGGAACCTAATGAAGGAAATGTAAGTCTGAACTCCACGCATAGGGAACCTAATGTTTTTAATGTAAGTCTGAACTCCACGCATAGGGAACCTAATGTTTTTGTTGGACACATCTCAAGCAAGAAACTCATAGGTAACCGGAGTATATGTCGGTCCTTTCCATTTGAATACTTTGCTCCATTGCGGGTGTCTTAGCAACCGATTTACCATGTCTTCAAACCCAAATTCCCTTAGCACACTAGGATCAAAGTATTTCCCCCCCAATAAAATTCTCTGACTTGTACACATCCACAAGCGGCAATTGTTCATGAGTTAAGCCTCGGAGGACCCTTGTTTCTATTTCATTAGGTTCAACTTGGGGTGGTGGAGGGGGTGGTTCTGCTCTTGCCATTGTTCGGCTTGTGCTTGCTTCCTCATAATTCCTTTTCAAGGCTTGTTCTTTGCTTCTTCCCATTTCCTAAAAAAAGCAGTAAAGTGCATGAAAAATAAGGAAATGTAAGTCTGAACTCCACGCATAGGGAACATAATGTTTTAGTGGGACACATCTCAAACAAGAAACTCATAGGTAACCGGAGTATATGTCGGTCCTCTCCACTCGAATACTTTGATCCATTGCGGGTGTCGTAGCAACCGATTTACCATGTCTTCAAACCCAAATTCCCTTAGTAGCAACCGATTTACCATGTCTTCAAACCCAAATTCCCTTAGCACACTCCGATTTACCATGTCTTCAAACCCAAATTCCCTTAGCACACTCGGATTTACCATGTCTTCAAACCCAAATTCCCTTAGCACACTCGGATCAAAATATTTCCCCCCAATTAAATTCTCTGACTTATACACATCCACAAGCGGCAATTGTTCATGAGTTAAGCCTCGGAGGACCCTTGTTTCTATTTCATTAGGTTCAACTTGGGGTGGTGGAGGGGGTGGTTCTGCTCTTACCATTGTTCGGCTTGTGCTTGCTTCCTCATAATTCCTTTTCAGGGCTTGTTCTTTGCTTCTTCCCATTTTTAAAAAACGCGGTAAAGTGCATGAAAAATAAGGAAATTTAAGTCTGAACTCCACGCATAGGGAACATAATGTTTTAGTGGGACACATCTCAAACAAGAAACTCATAGGTAACCGGAGTATATGTCGGTCCTCTCCATTCGAATACTTTGCTCCATTGCGGGTGTCTTAGCAACCGATTTACCATGTCTTCAAACCCAAATTCCCTTAGCACACTCGGATCAAAGTATTTCCCCCCAATTAAATTCTCTGACTTATACACATCCACAAGCGCCAATTGTTCATGAGTTAAGCCTCGGAGGACCCTTGTTCCTCTTGCATTAGGTTCAACTTGTGGTGGTGGAGGTGGTGGTTCTGCTCTTGCCATTGTTCGGCTTGTGCTTGCTTCCTCATAATTCCATTTCAAGGCTTGCTCTTTGGTTCTTCCCATTTCCTAAAAAAAGCGGTAAAGTGCATGAAAAATAAGGAAATGTAAGTCTGAACTCCACGCATAGGGAACATAATGTTTTAGTGGGACACATCTCAAACAAGAAACTCATAGGTAACCGGAGTATATGTCGGTCCTCTCCACTCGAATACTTTGATCCATTGCGGGTGTCTTAGCAACCGATTTACAATGTCTTCAAACCCAAATTCCCTTAGCACACTCGGATCAAAATATTTCCCCCCAATTAAATTCTCTGACTTATACACATCCACAAGCGCCAATTGTTCATGAGTTAAGCCTCGGAGGACCCTTGTTCTTCTTACATTAGGTTCAACTTGTGGTCGTGGAGGTGGTGGTTCTGCTCTTACCAATGTTCGGCTCGTGCTTGCTTCCTCACAATTTTTTTCAAGTCCTGTTCTTTGCTTCTTCCTATTTTCTAAAAAAAGCGGTAAAGTGCATGAAAAAAAAGGAAATGTAAGTCTGAACTCCACGCATAGGGAACCTAATGTTTTTGTTGGACACATCTCAAGCAAGAAACTCATAGGTAACCGGAGTATATGTCGGTCCTCTCCATTTGAATACTTTGCTCCATTGCGGGTGTCTTAGCAACCGATTTACGATGTCTTCAAACCCAAATTCCCTTAGCACACTCGGATCAAAGTATTTCCCTCCAATAAAATTCTCTGACTTATACACATCCACAAGCGGCAATTATTCATGAGTTAAGCCTCGGAGGACCCTTGTTCCTATTGCATTAGGTTAAACTTGTGGTGTTGGAAGGGGTGGTTCTGCTCTTGCCATTGTTCGGCTTTTGCTTGCTTCCTCATAATTCCTTTTCAAGACTTGCTCTTTAGTTCTTCCCATTTCCTAAAAAAAGCGGTGAAGTGCATGAAAACAAGGAAATGTAACTCTGAACTCCACGCATAGGGAACCTAATGTTTTAGTGGGACACATCTCAAGACGGAAACTCATAGGTAACCGCAGTATATCTCGGTCCTCTCCATTTGAATACTTTGCTCCATTGCGGGTGTCTTAGCAACAGATTTACCATGTCTTCAAACCCTAATTCCGTTTGCACACTCGGATCAAAGTATTTCCGTCCAATAAAATTCTCTGACTTGTACACATCCACAAGCGGCAATTGTTCATGAGTTAAGCCTCGGAGGACCCTTGTTCCTATTGCATTAGGTTCAACTTGTGGTGTTGGAGGGGGTGGTTCTGCTCTTGCCATTGTTCGGCTTGTGCTTGCTTCCTCATAATTCCTTTTCAAGGCTTGCTCTTTGGTTCTTCCCATTTCCTAAAAAAAGCGGTGAAGTGCATGAAAACAAGGAAATGTAACTCTGAACTCCACGCATAGGGAACCTAATGTTTTAGTGGGACACATCTCAAGCAAGAAACTCATAGGTAACCGGAGTATATGTCGGTCCTCTCCATTCGAATACTTTGCTCCATTGCGGTTGTCTTAGCAACCGATTTACCATGTCTTCAAACCCAAATTCCCTTAGCACACTCGGATCAAAGTATTTCACTCCAATTAAATTCTCTGACTTATACATATCCACAAGCGCCAATTGTTCATGAGTTAAGCCTCGAAGGACCCTTCTTCCTCTTGCATTAGGTTCAACTTGTGGTGGTGGAGGTGGTGGTTCTGCTCTTGCCATTGTTCGGCTTGTGCTTGTTTCTCATAATTCCTTTTCAAGGCTTGCTCTTTGGTTCTTCCCATTTCCTAAAAAAAGCGGTAAAGTGCATGAAAAATAAGGAAATGTAAGTCTGAACTCCACGCATAGGGAACCTAATGTTTTAGTGGGACACATCTCAAGCAAGAAACTCATAGGTAACCGGAGTATATGTCGGTCCTCTCCATTCGAATACTTTGCTCCATTGCGGTTGTCTTAGCAACCGATTTACCATGTCTTCAAACCCAAATTCCCTTAGCACACTCGGATCAAAGTATTTCACTCCAATTAAATTCTCTGACTTATACATATCCACAAGCGCCAATTGTTCATGAGTTAAGCCTCGAAGGACCCTTCTTCCTCTTGCATTAGGTTCAACTTGTGGTGGTGGAGGTGGTGGTTCTGCTCTTGCCATTGTTCGGCTTGTGCTTGCTTCCTCATAATTCCTTTTCAAGGCTTGCTCTTTGGTTCTTCCCATTTCCTAAAAAAAGCGGTAAAGTGCATGAAAAATAAGGAAATGTAAGTCTGAACTCCACGCATAGGGAACCTAATGTTTTAGTGGGACACATCTCAAGCAAGAAACTCATAGGTAACCGGAGTATATGTCGGTCCTCTCCATTCGAATACTTTGCTCCATTGCGGTTGTCTTAGCAACCGATTTACCATGTCTTCAAACCCAAATTCCCTTAGCACACTCGGATCAAAGTATTTCACTCCAATTAAATTCTCTGACTTATACATATCCACAAGCGCCAATTGTTCATGAGTTAAGCCTCGAAGGACCCTTCTTCCTCTTGCATTAGGTTCAACTTGTGGTGGTGGAGGTGGTGGTTCTGCTCTTGCCATTGTTCGGCTTGTGCTTGCTTCCTCATAATTCCTTTTCAAGGCTTGCTCTTTGGTTCTTCCCATTTCCTAAAAAAAGCGGTAAAGTGCATGAAAAATAAGGAAATGTAAGTCTGAACTCCACGCATAGGGAACCTAATGTTTTAGTGGGACACATCTCAAGCAAGAAACTCATAGGTAACCGGAGTATATGTCGGTCCTCTCCATTCGAATACTTTGCTCCATTGCGGTTGTCTTAGCAACCGATTTACCATGTCTTCAAACCCAAATTCCCTTAGCACACTCGGATCAAAGTATTTCACTCCAATTAAATTCTCTGACTTATACATATCCACAAGCGCCAATTGTTCATGAGTTAAGCCTCGAAGGACCCTTCTTCCTCTTGCATTAGGTTCAACTTGTGGTGGTGGAGGTGGTGGTTCTGCTCTTGCCATTGTTCGGCTTGTGCTTGCTTCCTCATAATTCCTTTTCAAGGCTTGCTCTTTGGTTCTTCCCATTTCCTAAAAAAAGCGGTAAAGTGCATGAAAAATAAGGAAATGTAAGTCTGTACTCCACGCATAGGGAACCTAATGTTTTAGTGGGACACATCTCAAGCAAGAAACTCATAGGTAACCGGAGTATATGTCGGTCCTCTCCATTCGAATACTTTGCTCCATTGCGGTTGTCTTAGCAACCGATTTACCATGTCTTCAAACCCAAATTCCCTTAGCACACTCGGATCAAAGTATTTCACTCCAATTAAATTCTCTGACTTATACATATCCACAAGCGCCAATTGTTCATGAGTTAAGCCTCGAAGGACCCTTCTTCCTCTTGCATTAGGTTCAACTTGTGGTGGTGGAGGTGGTGGTTCTGCTCTTGCCATTGTTCGGCTTGTGCTTGCTTCCTCATAATTCCTTTTCAAGGCTTGCTCTTTGGTTCTTCCCATTTCCTAAAAAAAGCGGTAAAGTGCATGAAAAATAAGGAAATGTAAGTCTGAACTCCACGCATAGGGAACCTAATGTTTTAGTGGGACACATCTCAAGCAAGAAACTCATAGGTAACCGGAGTATATGTCGGTCCTCTCCATTCGAATACTTTGCTCCATTGCGGTTGTCTTAGCAACCGATTTACCATGTCTTCAAACCCAAATTCCCTTAGCACACTCGGATCAAAGTATTTCACTCCAATTAAATTCTCTGACTTATACATATCCACAAGCGCCAATTGTTCATGAGTTAAGCCTCGAAGGACCCTTCTTCCTCTTGCATTAGGTTCAACTTGTGGTGGTGGAGGTGGTGGTTCTGCTCTTGCCATTGTTCGGCTTGTGCTTGCTTCCTCATAATTCCTTTTCAAGGCTTGCTCTTTGGTTCTTCCCATTTCCTAAAAAAAGCGGTAAAGTGCATGAAAAATAAGGAAATGTAAGTCTGAACTCCACGCATAGGGAACCTAATGTTTTAGTGGGACACATCTCAAGCAAGAAACTCATAGGTAACCGGAGTATATGTCGGTCCTCTCCATTCGAATACTTTGCTCCATTGCGGTTGTCTTAGCAACCGATTTACCATGTCTTCAAACCCAAATTCCCTTAGCACACTCGGATCAAAGTATTTCACTCCAATTAAATTCTCTGACTTATACATATCCACAAGCGCCAATTGTTCATGAGTTAAGCCTCGAAGGACCCTTCTTCCTCTTGCATTAGGTTCAACTTGTGGTGGTGGAGGTGGTGGTTCTGCTCTTGCCATTGTTCGGCTTGTGCTTGCTTCCTCATAATTCCTTTTCAAGGCTTGCTCTTTGGTTCTTCCCATTTCCTAAAAAAAGCGGTGAAGTGCATGAAAACAAGGAAATGTAACTCTGAACTCCACGCATAGGGAACCTAATGTTTTAGTGGGACACATCTCAAACAAGAAACTCATAGGTAACCGGAGTATATGTCGGTCCTCTCCATTCGAATACTTTGCTCCATTGCGGTTGTCTTAGCAACCGATTTACCATGTCTTCAAACCCAAATTCCCTTAGCACACTCGGATCAAAGTATTTCACTCCAATTAAATTCTCTGACTTATACATATCCACAAGCGCCAATTGTTCATGAGTTAAGCCTCGAAGGACCCTTCTTCCTCTTGCATTAGGTTCAACTTGTGGTGGTGGAGGTGGTGGTTCTGCTCTTGCCATTGTTCGGCTTGTGCTTGCTTCCTCATAATTCCTTTTCAAGGCTTGCTCTTTGGTTCTTCCCATTTCCTAAAAAAAGCGGTAAAGTGCATGAAAAATAAGGAAATGTAACTCTGAACTCCACGCATAGGGAACCTAATGTTTTAGTGGGACACATCTCAAACAAGAAACTCATAGGTAACCGGAGTATATGTCGGTCCTCTCCACTCGAATACTTTGCTCCAATGCGGGTGTCTTAGCAACAGATTTACCATGTCTTCAAACCCTAATTCCCTTTGCACACTCGGATCAAAGTATTTCCCTCCAATAAAATTCTCTGACTTGTACACATCCACAAGCGGCAATTGTTCATGAGTTAAGCCTCGGAGGACCCTTGTTTCTATTTAATTAGGTTCAACTTGGGGTGGTGGAGGGGGTGGTTCTGCTCTTTCCCTTGTTCGGCTTGTGCTTGCTTCCTCATAATTCCTTTTCAAGGCTTGCTCTTTGGTTCTTCCCATTTCCTAAAAAAAGCGGTGAAGTGCATGAAAACAAGGAAATGTAACTCTGAACTCCACGCATAGGGAACCTAATGTTTTAGTGGGACACATCTCAAGCAAGAAACTCATAGGTAACCGCAGTATATCTCGGTCCTCTCCATTTGAATACTTTACTCCATTGCGGGTGTCTTAGCAACCGATTTACAATGTCTTCAAACCCAAATTCCCTTAGCATACTCGGATCAAAGTATTTCCCCCAATTAAATTCTCTGACATATACACATC
>NC_044931.1:10640400-10642356 GCF_003576645.1 Ipomoea triloba | reverse complement strand
CTCCATTGCGGGTGTCTTAGCAACCGATTTACAATGTCTTCAAACCCAAATTCCCTTAGCACACTCGGATCAAAGTATTTCCCCCAATTAAATTCTCTGACATATACACATCTACAAGCGCCAATTGTTCATGAGTTATGCCTCGGAGGACCATTGTTCGTCTTACATTAGGTTCAACTAGTGGTCGTGGAGGTGGTGGTTCTGCTCTTACCCTTGTTCGGCTTGTGCTTGCTTCCTTATAATTTCTTTTCAAGGCTTGTTCTTTGCTTCTTCCCATTTCCTAAAAAATGCGGTAAAGTGCATGAAAAATACGGAAATTTAAGTCTGAACTCCACGCATAGGGAACCTAATGTTTTAGTGGGACACATCTCAAGCAAGAAACTCATAGGTAACCGGAGTATATGTCGGTCCTCTCCCTTCGAATACTTTGCTCCAATGCGGGGGTCTTAGCAACAGATTTACCATGTCTTCAAACCCTAATTCCCTTTGCACACTCGGATCAAAGTATTTCCCTCCAATAAAATTCTCTGACTTGTACACATACACAAGCGGCAATTGTTCATGAGTTAAGCCTCGGAGGACCCTTGTTTCTATTTAATTAGGTTCAACTTCGGGTGGTGGAGGGGGTGGTTCTGCTCTTGCCATTGTTCGGCTTGTGCTAACTTCCTCATAATTCCTTTTCAGGGCTTGCTCTTTGGTTCTTCCCATTTCCTAAAAAATGCGGTAAAGTGCATGAAAAATACGGAAATTTAAGTCTGAACTCCACGCATAGGGAACATAATGTTTTAGTGGGACACATCTCAAACAAGAAACTCATAGGTAACCGGAGTATATGTCGGTCCTCTCCATTCGAATACTTTGCTCCAATGTGGGTGTCTTAGCAACAGATTTACCATGTCTTCAAACCCTAATTCCCTTTGCACACTCGGATCAAAGTATTTCCCTCCAATAAAATTCTCTGACTTGTACACATCCACAAGCGGCAATTGTTCATGAGTTAAGCCTCGGAGGACCCTTGTTTCTATTTAATTAGGTTCAACTTCGGGTGGTGGAGGGGGTGGTTCTGCTCTTGCCATTGTTCGGCTTGTGCTTGCTTCCTCATAATTCCTTTTCAAGGCTTGCTCTTTGGTTCTTTCCATTTCCTAAAAAAAGCGGTGAAGTGCATGAAAACAAGGAAATGTAACTCTGAACTCCACGCATAGGGAACCTAATGTTTTAGTGGGACACATCTCAAGACGGAAACTCATAGGTAACCGCAGTATATTTCGGTCCTCTCCATTTGAATACTTTGCTCCAATGTGGGTGTCTTAGCAACAGATTTACGAATACTTTGCTCCAATGTGGGTGTCTTAGCAACAGATTTACCATGTCTTTGCTCCAATGTGGGTGTCTTAGCAACAGATTTACCATGTCTTCAAACCCTAATTCCCTCTGCACACTCGGATCAAAGTATTTCCCTCCAATAAAATTATCTGACTTGTACACATCCACAAGCGGCAATTGTTCATGAGTTAAGCCTCGGAGGACCATTGTTCGTCTTACATTAGGTTCAACTAGTGGTCGTGGAGGTGGTGGTTCTGCTCTTACCCTTGTTCGGCTTGTGCTTGCTTCCTTATAATTTCTTTTCAAGGCTTGTTCTTTGCTTCTTCCCATTTCCTAATAAAAGCGGTAAGTGCATGTAAAATAAGGAAATGTAAGTCTGAATTCCACGTATACGGAACCTAATGTTTTAGTGGGACACATCTGAAGCAAGAAACTCATAGGTAACCGGAGTATATGTCGGTCCTCTCCATTCGAATACTTTGCTCCAATGCGAGTGTCTTAGCAACAGATTTACCATGTTCTTCAAACCCTAATTCCCTTTGCACACTCGGATCAAAGTATTTCCCTCCAATAAAATTTTCTGACTTGTACACATCCACAAGCGGCAATTGTTCATGAGTTAAGCCTCGGAGG
>NC_044931.1:10632766-10639557 GCF_003576645.1 Ipomoea triloba | reverse complement strand
ATGTCTTCAAACCCAAATTCCCTTAGCACACTCGGATCAAAGTATTTCCCCCAATTAAATTCTCTGACTTATACACATCCACAAGCGCCAATTGTTCAGGAGTTATGCCTCGGAGGACCATTGTTCGTCTTACATTAGGTTCAACTAGTGGTCGTGGAGGTGGTGGTTCTACTCTTACCCTTGTTCGGCTTGTGCTTGCTTCCTTATAATTTCTTTTCAAGGCTTGTTCTTTGCTTCTTCCCATTTCCTAATAAAAGCGGTAAGTGCATGTAAAATANGCCTCGGAGGACCATTGTTCGTCTTACATTAGGTTCAACTAGTGGTCGTGGAGGTGGTGGTTCTGCTCTTACCCTTGTTCGGCTTGTGCTTGCTTCCTTATAATTTCTTTTCAAGGCTTGTTCTTTGCTTCTTCCCATTTCCTAATAAAAGCGGTAAGTGCATGTAAAATAAGGAAATGTAAGTCTGAATTCCACGTATACGGAACCTATTGTTTTATTGGGACACATCTGAAGCAAGAAACTCATAGGTAACCGGAGTATATGTCGGTCCTCTCCATTCGAATACTTTGCTCCAATGCGGGTGTCTTAGCAACAGATTTACCATGTCTTCAAACCCTAATTCCCTTTGCACACTCGGATCAAAGTATTTCCCTCCAATAAAATTCTCTGACTTGTACACATCCACAAGCGGCAATTGTTCATGAGTTAAGCCTCGGAGGACCCTTGTTCCTATTGCATTAGGTTCAACTTGTGGTGTTGGAGGGGGTGGTTCTGCTCTTGCCATTGTTCGGCTTGTGCTAGCTTCCTCATAATTCCTTTTCAGGGCTTGCTCTTTGGTTCTTCCCATTTCCTAAAAAATGCGGTAATGTACATGAAAAATACGGAAATTTAAGTCTGAACTCCACGCATAGGGAACATAATGTTTTAGTGGGACACATCTCAAACAAGAAACTCATAGGTAACCGGAGTATATGTCGGTCCTCTCCATTCGAATACTTTGCTCCAATGTGGGTGTCTTAGCAACAGATTTACCATGTCTTCAAACCCTAATTCCCTTTGCACACTCGGATCAAAGTATTTCCCTCCAATAAAATTCTCTGACTTGTACACATCCACAAGCGGCAATTGTTCATGAGTTAAGCCTCGGAGGACCATTGTTCGTCTTACATTAGGTTCAACTAGTGGTCATGGAGGTGGTGGTTCTGCTCTTACCCTTGTTCGGCTTGTGCTTGCTTCCTTATAATTTCTTTTCAAGGCTTGTTCTTTGCTTCTTCCCATTTCCTAATAAAAGCGGTAAGTGCATGTAAAATAAGGAAATGTAAGTCTGAATTCCACGTATACGGAACCTAATGTTTTATTGGGACACATCTGAAGCAAGAAACTCATAGGTAACCGGAGTATATGTCGGTCCTCTCCATTCGAATACTTTGCTCCATTGCGGGTGTCTTAGCAACAGATTTACGATTGCTTCAAACCCTAATTCCCTTTGCACACTCGGATCAAAGTATTTCCCTCCAATAAAATTCTCTGACTTGTACACATCGACAAGCGGCAATTGTTCATGAGTTAAGCCTCGGAGGACCCTTGTTTCTATTTAATTAGGTTCAACTTCGGGTGGTGGAGGGGGTGGTTCTGCTGTTGCCATTGTTCGGCTTGTGCTAGCTTCCTCATAATTCCTTTTCAGGGCTTGCTCTTTGGTTCTTCCCATTTCCTAAAAAAAGCGGTAAAGTGCATGAAAAATACGGAAATTTAAGTCTGAACTCCACGCA
Organism: Ipomoea triloba; assembly: GCF_003576645.1. NCBI lineage: Eukaryota > Viridiplantae > Streptophyta > Magnoliopsida > Solanales > Convolvulaceae > Ipomoea > Ipomoea triloba. The sequence goes on along the minus strand of NC_044931.1, from coordinate 10,637,789 downwards.
TAGGGAACATAATGTTTTAGTGGGACACATCTCAAACAAGAAACTCATAGGTAACCGGAGTATATGTCGGTCCTCTCCATTCGAATACTTTGCTCCAATGTGGGTGTCTTAGCAACAGATTTACCATGTCTTCAAACCCTAATTCCCTTTGCACACTCGGATCAAAGTATTTCCCTCCAACAAAATTCTCTGACTTGTACACATCCACAAGCGGCAATTGTTCATGAGTTAAGCCTCGGAGGACCCTTGTTCCTATTGCATTAGGTTCAACTTGTGGTGTTGGAGGGGGTGGTTCTGCTCTTGCCATTGTTCGGCTTGTGCTAGCTTCCTCATAATTCCTTTTCAGGGCTTGCTCTTTGGTTCTTCCCATTTCCTAAAAAAAGCGGTAAAGTGCATGAAAAATACGGAAATTTAAGTCTGAACTCCACGCATAGGGAACATAATGTTTTAGTGGGACACATCTCAAACAAGAAACTCATAGGTAACCGGAGTATATGTCGGTACTCTCCATTCGAATACTTTGCTCCAATGTGGGTGTCTTAGCAACAGATTTACCACGTCTTCAAACCCTAATTCCCTCTGCACACTCGGATCAAAGTATTTCCCTCCAATAAAATTCTCTGACTTGTACACATCCACAAGCGGCAATTGTTCATGAGTTAAGCCTCGGAGGACCATTGTTCGTCTTACATTAGGTTCAACTAGTGGTCGTGGAGGTGGTGGTTCTGCTCTTACCCTTGTTCGGCTTGTGCTTGCTTCCTTATAATTTCTTTTCAAGGCTTGTTCTTTGCTTCTTCCCATTTCCTAATAAAAGCGGTAAGTGCATGTAAAATAAGGAAATGTAAGTCTGAATTCCACGTATACGGAACCTAATGTTTTAGTGGGACACATCTGAAGCAAGAAACTCATAGGTAACCGGAGTATATGTCGGTCCTCTCCATTCGAATACTTTGCTCCAATGTGAGTGTCTTAGCAACAGATTTACCATGTTCTTCAAACCCTAATTCCCTTTGCACACTCGGATCAAAGTATTTCCCTCCAATAAAATTCTCTGACTTGTACACATCCACAAGCGGCAATTGTTCATGAGTTAAGCCTCGGAGGACCCTTGTTTCTATTTAATTAGGTTCAACTTGGGGTGGTGGAAGGGGTGGTTCTGCTCTTGCCATTGTTCGGCTTGTGCTAGCTTCCTCATAATTCCTTTTCAGGGCTTGCTCTTTGGTTCTTCCCATTTCCTAAAAAAAGCGGTAAAGTGCATGAAAAATACGGAAATTTAAGTCTGAACTCCACGCATAGGGAACATAATGTTTTAGTGGGACACATCTCAAACAAGAAACTCATAGGTAACCGGAGTATATGTCGGTCCTCTCCATTCGAATACTTTGCTCCAATGTGGGTGTCTTAGCAACAGATTTACCATGTCTTCAAACCCTAATTCCCTTTGCACACTCGGATCAAAGTATTTCCCTCCAATAAAATTCTCTGACTTGTACACATCCACAAGCGGCAATTGTTCATGAGTTAAGCCTCGGAGGACCCTTGTTTCTATTTAATTAGGTTCAACTTGGGGTGGTGGAGGGGGTGGTTCTGCTCTTGCCATTGTTCGGCTTGTGCTTGCTTCCTCATAATTCCTTTTCAAGGCTTGCTCTTTGGTTCTTCCCATTTCCTAAAAAAAGCAGTGAAGTGCATGAAAACAAGGAAATGTAACTCTGAACTCCACGCATAGGGAACCTAATGTTTTAGTGGGACACATCTCAAGCAAGAAACTCATAGGTAACCGCAGTATATCTCGGTCCTCTCCATTTGAATACTTTACTCCATTGCGGGTGTCTTAGCAACCGATTTACAATGTCTTCAAACCCAAATTCCCTTAGCACACGCGGATCAAAGTATTTCCCTCCAATAAAATTCTCTGACTTGTACACATCCACAAGCGGCAATTGTTCATGAGTTAAGCCTCGGAGGACCCTTGTTTCTATTTAATTAGGTTCAACTTGGGGTGGTGGAGGGGGTGGTTCTGCTCTTGCCATTGTTCGGCTTGTGCTTGCTTCCTCATAATTCCTTTTCAAGGCTTGCTCTTTGGTTCTTCCCATTTCCTAAAAAAAGCAGTGAAGTGCATGAAAACAAGGAAATGTAACTCTGAACTCCACGCCTAGGGAACCTAATGTTTTAGTGGGACACATCTGAAGCAAGAAACTCATAGGTAACCGGAGTATATGTCGGTCCTCTCCATTCGAATACTTTGCTCCAATGCGAGTGTCTTAGCAACAGATTTACCATGTCTTCAAACCCTAATTCCCTTTGCACACTCGGATCAAAGTATTTCCCTCCAATAAAATTCTCTGACTTGTACACATCCACAAGCGGCAATTGTTCATGAGTTAAGCCTCGGAGGACCCTTGTTTCTATTTAATTAGGTTCAACTTGTGGTGTTGGAGGGGGTGGTTCTGCTCTTGCCATTGTTCGGCTTGTGCTAGCTTCCTCATAATTCCTTTTCAGGGCTTGCTCTTTGGTTCTTCCCATTTCCTAAAAAATGCGGTAAAGTGCATGAAAAATACGGAAATATAAGTCTGAACTCCACGCATAGGGAACATAATGTTTTAATGGGACACATCTCAAACAAGAAACTCATAGGTAACCGGAGTATATGTCGGTCCTCTCCATTCGAATACTTTGCTCCAATGTGGGTGTCTTAGCAACAGATTTACCATGTCTTCAAACCCTAATTCCCTTTGCACACTCGGATCAAAGTATTTCCCTCCAATAAAATTCTCTGACTTGTACACATCCACAAGCGGCAATTGTTCATGAGTTAAGCCTCGGAGGACCCTTATTCCTATTGCATTAGGTTCAACTTGTGGTGTTGGAGGGGGTGGTTCTGCTCTTGCCATTGTTCGGCTTGTGCTAGCTTCCTCATAATTCCTTTTCAGGGCTTGCTCTTTGGTTCTTCTCATTTCCTAAAAAATGCGGTAAAGTGCATGAAAAATACGGAAATTTAAGTCTGAACTCCACGCATAGGGAACCTAATGTTTTAGTGGGACACATCTCAAGCAAGAAACTCATAGGTAACCGCAGTATATCTCGGTCCTCTCCATTTGAATACTTTGCTCCATTGCGGGTGTCTTAGCAACCGATTTACCATGTCTTCAAACCCAAATTCCCTTAGCACATTCGGATCAAAGTATTTCCCTCCAATTAAATTTTCTGACTTATACACATCCACAAGCGGCAATTATTCATGAGTTAAGCCTCGGAGGACCCTTGTTCCTATTGCATTAGGTTCAACTTGTGGTGTTGGAGGGGGTGGTTCTGCTCTAGCCATTGTTCGGCTTGTGCTAGCTTCCTCATAATTCCTTTTCAGGGCTTGCTCTTTGGTTCTTCCCATTTCCTAAAAAAAGCGGTAAAGTGCATGAAAAATACGGAAATTTAAGTCTGAACTCCACGCATAGGGAACATAATGTTTTAGTGGGACACATCTCAAACAAGAAACTCATAGGTAACCGGAGTATATGTCGGTCCTCTCCATTCGAATACTTTGCTCCAATGTGGGTGTCTTAGCAACAGATTTACCATGTCTTCAAACCCTAATTCCCTTTGCACACTCGGATCAAAGTATTTCCCTCCAATAAAATTCTCTGACTTGTACACATCCACAAGCGGCAATTGTTCATGAGTTAAGCCTCGGAGGACCCTTGTTCCTATTGCATTAGGTTCAACTTGTTGTGTTGGAAGGGGTGGTTCTGCTCTTGCCATTGTTCGGCTTGTGCTAGCTTCCTCATAATTCTTTTTCAGGGCTTGCTCTTTGGTTCTTCCCATTTCCTAAAAAAAGCGGTAAAGTGCATGAAAAATAAGGAAATGTAAGTCTGAACTCCACGCATAGGGAACCTAATGTTTTAGTGGGACACATCTCAAGCAAGAAACTCATAGGTAACCGGAGTATATGTCGGTCCTCTCCATTCGAATACTTTGCTCCAATGTGGGTGTCTTAGCAACAGATTTACCATGTCTTCAAACCCTAATTCACTCTGCACACTCGGATCAAAGTATTTCCCTCCAATAAAATTCTCTGACTTGTACACATCCACAAGCGGCAATTGTTCATGAGTTAAGCCTCGGAGGACCATTGTTCGTCTTACATTAGGTTCAACTAGTGGTCGTGGAGGTGGTGGTTCTGCTCTTACCCTTGTTCGGCTTGTGCTTGCTTCCTTATAATTTCTTTTCAAGGCTTGTTCTTTGCTTCTTCCCATTTCCTAATAAAAGCGGTAAGTGCATGTAAAATAAGGAAATGTAAGTCTGAATTCCACGTATACGGAACCTAATGTTTTATTGGGACACATCTGAAGCAAGAAACTCATAGGTAACCGGAGTATATGTCGGTCCTCTCCATTCGAATACTTTGCTCCAATGCGGGTGTCTTAGCAACAAATTTACCATGTCTTCAAACCCTAATTCCCTTTGCACACTCGGATTAAAGTATTTCCCTCCAATAAAATTCTCTGACTTGTACACATCCACAAGCGGCAATTGTTCATGAGTTAAGCCTCGGAGGACCATTGTTCGTCTTACATTAGGTTCAACTAGTGGTCGTGGAGGTGGTGGTTCTGCTCTTACCCTTGTTCGGCTTGTGCTTGCTTCCTTATAATTTCTTTTCAAGGCTTGTTCTTTGTTTCTTCCCATTTCCTAATAAAAGCGGTAAGTGCATGTAAAATAAGGAAATGTAAGTCTGAATTCCACGTATACGGAACCTAATGTTTTATTGGGACACATCTGAAGCAAGAAACTCATAGGTAACCGGAGTATATGTCGGTCCTCTCCATTCGAATACTTTGCTCCAATGCGGGTGTCTTAGCAACAGATTTACCATGTCTTCAAACCCTAATTCCCTTTGCACACTCGGATCAAAGTATTTCCCTCCAATAAAATTCTCTGACTTGTACACATCAACAAGCGGCAATTGTTCATGAGTTAAGCCTCGGAGGACCATTGTTCGTCTTACATTAGGTTCAACTAGTGGTCGTGGAGG
>NC_044931.1:10629075-10631766 GCF_003576645.1 Ipomoea triloba | reverse complement strand
GCGCAAAATGTACTTGACCCTCTCTCTCCGCGCAACTTCTCTCGCTTAGCGGTTTAGCGGTTTAAAAGGATAGTATCCTTAACGAGCGGTCCAGCGGATTAAAAGAAAGAATTGAAAAGAGGGTGGAGGATGTAACACGAAGACTTCCTAGGGGGTCACCCATCCTAGTACTACTCTCGCCCAAGCACGCTTAACTTCGGAGTTCTGATGGGATGCGCTGCATTAGTGCTGGTATGATCGCATCCGTCATGTACTGCGCGCAAAATGTACTTGACCCTCTCTCTCCGCGCAACTTCTCTCGCTTAGCGGTTTAGCGGTTTAAAAGGATAGTACCCTTAGCGAGCGGTCCAGCGGTTTAAAAGAAAAATTGAAAAGAGGGTGGGGGATGCAACACAAGGACTTCCCAGAGGGTCACCCATCCTAGTACTACTCTCGCCCAAGCACGCTTAAAATCGGAGTTCTGATGGGATGCGGTGCATTTGTGCTGGTATGATCGCATCCGTCATGTACTGCGCGCAAAATGTACTTGACCCTCTCTCTCCGCGCAACTTCTCTCGCTTAGCGGTTTAGCGGTTTAAAAGGATAGTACCCTTAGCGAGCGGTCCAGCGGTTTAAAAGAAATATTGAAAAGAGGGTGGGGGATGCAACACAAGGACTTCCCAGAGGGTCACCCATCCTAGTACTACTCTCGTCCAAGCACGCTTTACTTCGGAGTTCTGATGGGATCCGGTGCATTAGTGCTGGTATGATCGCATCCGTCATGTACTGCGAGCAAAATGTACTTGACCCTCTCTCCCCGCGCACCTTCTCTCGCTTAGCGGTTTAGCGGTTTAAAAGGATAGTATCCTTAACGAGCGGTCCAGCGGTTTAAAAGAAAAATTAAAAAGAGGGTGGGGGATGCAACACGAGGACTTCCCAGGGGGTCACACATCCTAGTACTACTCTCGCCCAAGCACGCTTAACTTCGGAGTTCTGATGGGATCCGGTGCATTATTGCTGGTACGATCGCATCCGTTATGTACTGCGCGCAAAATGTACTTGACTCTCTCTCTCCGCGCAACTACTCTCGCGTAGCGGTTTAGCGGTTTAAAATGATAGTACCCTTAGCGAGCGGTCCAGCGGTTTAAAAGAAAAATTGAAAAGAGGGTGGGGGATGCAACACGAGGACTTCCCAGGGGGTCACCCATCCTAGTACTACTCTCGCCCAAGCACGCTTAACTTCGGAGTTCTGATGGGATCCGGTGCATTAGTGCTGGTATGATCGCATCCGTCATGTACTGCGCGCAAAATGTACTTGACCCTCTCTCTCCGCGCAACTTCTCTCGCTTAGCGGTTTAGCGGTTTAAAAGGATAGTACCCTTAGCGAGCGGTCCAGCGGTTTAAAAGAAAAATTAAAAAGAGGGTGGGGGATGCAACACGAGGACTTCCCAGGGGGTCACCCATTCTAGTACTACTCTCGCCCAAGCACTCATAACTTCGGAGTTCTGATGGGGTCCGGTGCATTAGTGCTGGTATGATCACATCCGTCATGTACTNTGCGGTTTAAAAGGATAGTATCCTTAACGAGCGGTCCAGCGGTTTAAAAGAAAAAATTGAAAAGAGGGTGGGGGATGTAACACGAAGACTTCCTAGGGTTTCACCCATCCTAGTACTACTCTCGCCCAAGCACGCTTAACTTCGGAGTTCTGATGGGATGCGCTGCATTAGTGCTGGTATGATCGCATCCGTCATGTACTGCGCGCAAAATGTACTTGACCCTCTCTCTCCGCGCAACTTCTCTCGCTTAGCGGTTTAGCGGTTTAAAAGGATAGTACCCTTAGCGAGCGGTCCAGCGGTTTAAAAGAAAAATTGAAAAGAGGGTGGGGGATGCAACACGAGGACTTCCCAGGGGGTCACCCATCCTAGTACTACTCTCGCCCAAGCACGCTTAACTTCGGAGTTCTGATGGGATCCGGTGCATTAGTGCTGGTATGATCGCATCGGTCATGTACTGCGCGCAAAATGTACTTGAACCTCTCTCTCCGCGCAACTTCTATCGCTTAGCGGTTTAGCGGTTTAAAAGGATAGTACCCTTACCGAGCGGTCCAGCGGTTTAAAAGAAAAATTGAAAAGAGGGTGGGGGATGCAACACGAGGACTTCCCAGGGGGTCACCCATCCTAGTACTACTCTCGCCCAAGCACGCTTAACTTCGGAGTTCTGATGGGATCCGGTGCATTAGTGCTGGTATGATCGCATCCGTCACGTACTGCGCGCAAAATGTACTTGACCCTCTCTCTCCGCGCAACTTCTCTCGCTTAGCGGTTTAGCGGTTTAAAAGGATAGTACCCTTAGCGAGCGGTCCAGCGGTTTAAAAGAAAAATTGAAAAGAGGGTGGGGGATGCAACACAAGGACTTCCCAGAGGGTCACCCATCCTAGTACTAGTCTCGTCCAAGCACGCTTTACTTCGGAGTTCTGATGGGATCCGGTGCATTAGTGCTGGTATGATCGCATCCGTCATGTACTGCGCGCAAAATGTACTTGACCCTCTCTCTCCGCGCAACTTCTCTCGCTTAGCGGTTTAGCGGTTTAAAAGGATAGTACCCTTAGCGAGCGGTCCAGCGGTTTAAAAGAAAAATTGAAAAGAGGGTGGGTGATGCAACACGAGGACTTCCCAGAGGGTCACCCATCCTAGTACTACTCTCGTCCAAGC
>NC_044931.1:10624687-10628723 GCF_003576645.1 Ipomoea triloba | reverse complement strand
GTTTAGCGGTTTAAAAGGATAGTACCCTTAACGAGCGGTCCAGCGGTTTAAAAGAAAAATTAAAAAGAGAGTGGGGGATGCAACACGAGGACTTCCCAGGGGGTCACACATCCTAGTACTACTCTTGCCCAAGCACGCTTAACTTCGGAGTTCTGATGGGATCCGGTGCATTTGTGCTGGTATGATCGCATCCGTCATGTACTGCGCGCAAAATGTACTTGACCCTCTCTCTCCGCGCAACTTCTCTCGCTTAGCGGTTTAGCGGTTTAAAAGGATAGTACCCTTAGCGAGCGGTCCAGCGGTTTAAAAGAAAGATTAAAAAGAGGGTGGGGGATGCAACACGAGGACTTCCCAGGGGGTCACCCATCCTAGTACTACTCTCGCCCAAGCACGCTTCACTTCGGAGTTCTGATGGGATCCGGTGCATTAGTGCTGGTATGATCGCATCCGTCATGTACTGCGCGCAAAATGTACTTGACCCTCTCTCTCCGCGCAACTTCTCTCGCTTAGCGGTTTAGCGGTTTAAAAGGATAGTATCCTTAACGAGCGGTCCAGCGGTTTAAAAGAAAGAATTGAAAAGAGGGTGGAGGATGTAACACGAAGACTTCCTAGGGGGTCACCCATCCTAGTACTACTCTCGCCCAAGCACGCTTAACTTCGGAGTTCTGATGGGATCCGGTGCATTAGTGCTGGTATGATCGCATCCGTCATGTACTGCGCGCAAAATGTACTTGACCCTCTCTCTCCGCGCAACTTCTCTCGCTTAGCGGTTTAGCGGTTTAAAAGGATAGTACCCTTAGCGAGCGGTCCAGCGGTTTAAAAGAAAAATTGAAAAGAGGGTGGGGGATGCAACACTAGGACTTCCCAGGGGGTCACCCATCCTAGTACTACTCTCGCCCAAGCACGCATAACTTCAGAGTACTGATGGGATCCGGTGCATTAGTGCTGGTATGATACATCCGTCATGTACTGCGCGCAAAATGTACTTGACCCTCTCTCTCCGCGCAACTTCTCTCGCTTAGCGGTTTAGCGGTTTAAAAGGATAGTACCCTTAGCGAGCGGTCCAGCGATTTAAAAGAAAAATTGAAAAGAGGGTGGGGGATGCAACACGAGGACTTCCCAGGGGGTCACCCATCCTAGTACTACTCTCGCCCAAGCACGCTTAACTTCGGAGTTCTGATGGGATCCGGTTCATTAGTGCTGGTACAATCGCATCCGTCATGTACTGCGCGCAAAATGTACTTGACCCTCTCTCTCCGCGCAACTTCTCTCGCTTAGCGGTTTAGCGGTTTAAAAGGATAGTACCTTTAGCGAGCGGTTCAGCGGTTTAAAAGAAAAATTGAAAAGAGGGTGGTGAATGTAACACGAAGACCTCCTAGGGGGTCACCCATCCTAGTACTACTCTCGCCCAAGCACGCTTAACTTCGGAGTTCTGATGGGATGCGGTGCATTTGTGCTGGTATGATCGCATCCGTTATGTACTGCGCGCAAAATGTACTTGACCCTCTCTCTCCGCGCAACTTCTCTCGCTTAGCGGTTTAGCGGTTTAAAAGGATAGTACCCTTAGCGAGCGGTCCAGCGATTTAAAAGAAAAATTGAAAAGAGGGAGGGGGATGTAACACGAAGACTTCCTAGGGGGTCACCCATCCTAGTACTACTCTCGCCCAAGCACGCTTAACTTCGGAGTTCTGATGGGATGCGGTGCATTTGTGCTAGTATGATCGCATCCGTTATGTACTGCGCGCAAAATGTACTTGAACCACTCTCTCCGCGCAACTTCTCTCGCTTAGCGGTTTAGCGGTTTAAAAGGATAGTACCCTTAGCGAGCGGTCCAGCGATTTAAAAGAAAAATTGAAAAGAGGGTGGGGGATGCAACACAAGGACTTCCAAGAGGGTCACCCATCCTAGTACTACTCTCGCCCAAGCACGCTTACCTTCGGAGTTCTGATGGGATGCGCTGCATTAGTGCTGGTATGATCGCATCCGTCATGTCCTGCGCGCAAAATGTACTTGACCCTCTCTCTCCACGCAACTTCTCTCGCTTAGCGGTTTCGCGGTTTAAAAGGATAGTACCCTTAGCGAGCAGTCCAGCGGTTTAAAAGAAAAATTGAAAAGAGGGTGGGGGATGCAACACAAGGACTTCCAAGAGGGTCACCCATCCTAGTACTACTCTCGCCCAAGCACGCTTACCTTCGGAGTTCTGATGGGATGCGCTGCATTAGTGCTGGTATGATCGCATCCGTCATGTCCTGCGCGCAAAATGTACTTGACCCTCTCTCTCCACGCAACTTCTCTCGCTTAGCGGTTTCGCGGTTTAAAAGGATAGTACCCTTAGCGAGCAGTCCAGCGGTTTAAAAGAAAAATTGAAAAGAGGGTGGGGGATGCAACACAAGGACTTCCAAGAGGGTCACCCATCCTAGTACTACTCTCGCCCAAGCACGCTTACCTTCGGAGTTCTGATGGGATGCGCTGCATTAGTGCTGGTATGATCGCATCCGTCATGTCCTGCGCGCAAAATGTACTTGACCCTCTCTCTCCACGCAACTTCTCTCGCTTAGCGGTTTCGCGGTTTAAAAGGATAGTACCCTTAGCGAGCAGTCCAGCGGTTTAAAAGAAAAATTGAAAAGAGGGTGGGGGATGCAACACAAGGACTTCCAAGAGGGTCACCCATCCTAGTACTACTCTCGCCCAAGCACGCTTACCTTCGGAGTTCTGATGGGATGCGCTGCATTAGTGCTGGTATGATCGCATCCGTCATGTACTGCGCGCAAAATGTACTTGACCCTCTCTCTCCGCGCAACTTCTCTCGCTTAGCGGTTTAGCGGTTTAAAAGGATAGTAGCCTTAGCCAGCGGTCCAGCGGTTTAAAAGAAAAATTAAAAAGAGGGTAGGGGATGCAACACGAGGACTTCCCAGGGGGTCACACATCCTAGTACTACTCTCGCCCAAGCACGCTTAACTTCAGAGTTCTGATGGGATCCGGTTCATTAGTGCTGGTACGATCGCATCCGTCATGTACTGCGCGCAAAATGTACTTGACCCTCTCTCTCCGCGCAACTTCTCTCGCTTAGCGGTTTAGCGGNCGCGCAAAATGTACTTGACCCTCTCTCTCCGCGCAACTTCTCTCGCTTAGCGGTTTAGCGGTTTAAAAGGATAGTAGCCTTAGCCAGCGGTCCAGCGGTTTAAAAGAAAAATTAAAAAGAGGGTAGGGGATGCAACACGAGGACTTCCCAGGGGGTCACACATCCTAGTACTACTCTCGCCCAAGCACGCTTAACTTCAGAGTTCTGATGGGATCCGGTTCATTAGTGCTGGTACGATCGCATCCGTCATGTACTGCGCGCAAAATGTACTTGACCCTCTCTCTCCGCGCAACTTCTCTCGCTTAGCGGTTTAGCGGTTTAAAAGGATAGTATCCTTAGCGAGCGGTCCAGCGGTTTAAAAGAAAAATTAAAAAGAGGGTAGGGGATGCAACACGAGGACTTCCCAGGGGGTCCGTCACGTATTGCGCGCAAAATGTACTTGACCCTCTCTCTCCGCGCAACTTCTCTCGCTTAGCGGTTTAGCGGTTTAAAAGGATAGTACCCTTAGCGAGCGGTCCAGCGGTTTAAAAGAAAAATTGAAAAGAGGGTGGGGGATGCAACACGAGGACTTCCCAGGGGGTCACGCATCCTAGTACTACTCTCGTCCAAGCACGCTTTACTTCGGAGTTCTGATGGGATGCGCTGCATTAGTGCTGGTATGATCGCATCCGTCACGTACTGCGCGCAAAATGTGCTTGACCCTCTCTCTCCGCGCAACATCTCTCGCTTAGCGGTTTAAAAGGATAGTACCCTTAGCGAGCGGTTCAGCGGTTTAAAAGAAAAATTGAAAAGAGGGTGGGGGATGCAACACGAGGACTTCCCAGGGGGTCACCCATCCTAGTACTACTCTCGCCCAAGCACGCATAACTTCGGATTTCTGATGGGATCCGGTGCATTAGTGCTGGTATGATCACATCCGTTATGTACTGCGCGCAAAATGTACTTGACCCTCTC